>NC_088212.1:35858261-35970761 GCF_036934945.1 Oncorhynchus masou masou
TTGTGTAAGAACATTGACTGCCTGTGACCATGATTCCTGCCTTCTGCGAAAATAAACACTGGGCTAAACCTTGCGGCTACACCTTTTTCTCACTGAGTATTCATTACACAAGCAGCCCACTCTACAGTCGTGGCCAAAAGTTGAGAACGACACAAAAATACATTTTCACAAAGTCTGCTGCCTCAGTTTGTATGATGGCAATTTGCATATACTCCAGAATGTTATGAAGCGTGATCAGAAGAATTGCAATTAATTGGAAAGACCCTCTTTGCCATGCAAATTAACTGAATCCCCAAAAAACATTTCCACTGCATTTCAGCCCTGCCTAGAAAGGACCAGCTGACGTCATGTCAGTGATTCTCTCGTTAACACAGGTGTGAGTGTTGATGAGGACAAGGCTGGAGATCACTCTGTCATGCTGACTGAGTTCGAATAACAGACTGGAAGCTTCAAAAGGAGGATGGTTCTGGGAATCATTGTTCTTCCACTGACAACCATGGTTACCTGCAAGGAAACACATGCCGACATCATTGCTTTGCACAAAAAGGGCTACACAGGCAAGGATATTGCTGCCAGTAAGATTGCACCTAAATCAACCATTTATCGGATCATCAAGAACTTCAAGGAGAGCGGTTCAATTGTTGTGAAGAAGGCTTCAGGGCGCAAGAAGTCCACCAAGCCCCAGGACAGTCTCTTAAAGTTGATTCAGCTGCGGGATCGGGGTTCCACCAGTACGGAGCTTGCTCAGAAATGGCAGCAGGCAGGTGTGAGTGCATCTGCACGCACAGTGAGGTGAAGACTTTTGACCATTCATATGTGGGGTTGCTACTCAGCCAAGGGAGTGGGCTCACTCACAATTTTGCCTAAGAACACAGCCATGAATAAAGAACGGTACTAACACATCCTCCAAGAGCAACTTCTCCCAACCATCCAGGAACAGTTTGGTGATGAACAATGCCTTTTCCCGCGTGATGGAGCACCTTGCCATAAGGCAAAAGTGATAACTAAGTGCCTTGGGGAACAAAACATCAATATTTTGGGTCCATGGCCAGGACACTCCCCAGACCTTAATCCCATTGAGAACTTGTGGTCAATCCTCAAGAGGTGGGAGGACAAACAAAAATGCACATTCTGACAAACTCCAAGCATTGATTATGAGAGAATGGGCTGCCATAAGTCAGGATGTGGCCCAGAAGTTAATTGACAGCATGCCAGCGTGGATTGCAGGGGTCTTGAAAAAGATGGGTCAACACTGCAAATATTGACTCTTTGCAGCAACTTCATGTAATTGTCAATAAAAGTCTTTGACACTTATGAAATGCTTGTAATTATACTTCAGTACTCGATAGTAACATCTGACAAAAATATCTAATGACACTGAAGCAGCAAACTTTGTGGAAATTAATATTTGTGTCATTCTCAAAACATTTGAGAACATATCTTTAACCGTTTTGAAACAAAGGGTCATCCTTGATGGTCTTTCTATAACTGGTTAATGGCTCAGAACAGCATTTCTAAAATGAAGGGAAAACAGCTTGATGTTTTACCCTACCGCACACAGGAAGCGACGCAGGTCTTAATCCCGGCATCTCCCGTCTGGACTATTGCAACTCACTGTTGGCTGGGCTCCCCGCTTGTGCCCTGCAACTTATCCAGAAAGCAGCAGCTCGCCTGGTTTCCAACCTTCCCAAGTTCTCTCATCACCCTGCTCCTCCGCACACTCCACTGGCTTCCAGTTGAATCTTGCATCCACTACAAGACCATGGTGCTTACCTATGGAACATTCCCTCCCAACCTGCATGTTATGCTCAACCCCTACACCCTGACCCGAGCACTCCGTTCTGCCACCTCAGGTATCATGGCTCTCCCACCCTTACGGGAGGGCAGCTCCCACTCAGGCCAGTCCAAGCTCTTCTCTTTCCTGGCACCCCAATGGTGAAACCAGCTTCCCCCTGAAGCTAGGACAGCAGAGTCCCTGCCTATCTTCAGAAAACATCTGAAACCCTACCTCTTCAAACAGTATCTTAAATAATCCTCCTCCTCACCACGAGCCCCACACCCCATATTTTCCTACTTCACCTCCATCTGTCTGTAACTGCTTACAGTCATTTGTTTACAAGTGTGTGTGTGTGTGTGTGTGTGTGTGTACTTAACTGCTTAGATTGTTGCGTAGAGCAAAGACAGACCTAATAATTTCAGACAGTAAATCTGAATCTGATTCACTGATTTAGTCATAGTTCTTAGTACTAACTGTCATTAATATTATTATTTTTTAAACTCTCCTGCTGTCCCTTTCCTTGACCCAAACACGTCGTGTGTGTGTGAGAGAGAAACAAATCATCCTTAAGCGCTCAAACAACCACAACAAGGAAGAAAAAGGTTTTATGTATCCTTTTTCGTTTTATGTATTCCTTATTGTCTTATGTCGGAGAGCGCGATGGATGTCTGCACTTATAGGACCTAAACCAAAAATGAAGCAGTCTGTCCTCATATAGGTAGGCTAGTCTCCTCATGGGAGCGATGGGGAGATTTTAGGGTTAGGGGAAGAAGGGGGTTGTGAGACAAAATAAAATGCATCAAGTAATGACACCTCACAGGGAAGCATCAGGGAAATGCTCTGATGTAAGGGAGCCACAGTGAGAAACCTTGTTGAGTGCAGACGTCCATCGCGCTCTCCAACGTAAGACAATAAGGAATACATAAAACGCCCCAGGACTACCTGACATGATGACTCCTTGCTGTCCCCAGTCCACCTGGCCATGCTGCTGCTCCAGTTTCAACTGTTCTGCCTTATTATTATTCGACCATGCTGGTCATTTATGAACATTTGAACATCTTGGCCATGTTCTGTTATAATCTCCACCCGGCACAGCCAGAAGAGGACTGGCCACACCACATAGCCTGGTTCCTCTCTAGGTTTCTTCCTAGGTTTTGGCCTTTCTCGGGAGTTTTTCCTAGCCAGCGTGCTTCTACACCTGCATTGCTTGCTGTTTGGGGTTTTAGGCTGGGTTTCTGTACAGCACTTTGAGATATCAGCTGATGTACGAAGGGCTATATAAATATATTAAAAAAATATAAAACATAATTCCACTTTGACATTATGGCATATTGTACTTGTATTTATTAGGGATCCCCACTGTGTGTAGGTCAGTGACAAAAAGTTAAAGGGTGTGAATACTTTCTGAAGACACTGTAGGTATAGATGGCATTTGAATTACTGTTAAGGTGCTATTTGGTTTGTTCATTGGATTTGTTCCGACATTTCTTGATTTCTTGTTTTTTAATTTGATCATTTGTGTAGCCTACCTGTTTGACAATCAACTTTAATTTGATTGTCAATCAGCACTGCTAGTCACTCGATGAATAAGTCCCAAGGGTTAAAATCCCCAGTCTGCCATTTCTTGTCCTCATGCCATGTCTAACTTCTCAGATCTCCCCCTCTCTATTTCCTACTTTCTAAATAAATGTCAAACGATGGAATGATTCATCTCCTTCTTAAGAGTTAAGACTGATTTAAGGAAGGACTGGTCCTAGAGTGCCATCCACTGTATATCTAAATATTATGGGAATAACACTAAACCTTGGTGTTCTTCAAAGCTATCACTAGAGGATGCTGTTACATCAAAAATCAGTTATTCACACAGACAGGCGATCACCGTGCGTCATATGAAGAGAAATTATAGATAAAACATATCAGTGCTCATCAGCCATTGGACATAAACATTACACAATAAGTTGGAAATCGTAAATTCAACAATTTGTGGTTTGAAAAGAATCAGTGGCTAACCTGCTATTCAGTGGAGTGGGTGTGTGGTCCAAGTCTGGGTTAAAGGGTCTATTTTCCAAGCTTAAAAGAATAAACATTCAAACATAAACAAGAGACATAAAAGGTTGAATACATTGGCTATGCTGTTAATCCAGTAAAAGTACGATACATGGATAAGAGAGTAGCAGCAGAGTAAAAATGGGGGTGGGGACAATGCAAATAGTCTGGGTTGCCATTTGATTATGTGTACAGGAGTCTTATGGCTTGGGGGTAGAAGCTGTTAAGAAGCCCCTTGAACCTAGACTTGGCGTTCCGGTATCGCTTGCCGTGCGGTAGCAGAGAGAACAGTCTATGACTAGGGTGGCTGGAGTCTTTGTCATTTTTTTGTGCCTTCCTCTGACACAGCCTGGTATAGAGGTCCTGGATGGCAGGAAGCTTGGCCCCAGTGATGTACTGGGCAGTACGCAATACCCTCTGTTGTGTCTTGCGGTCGGAAGCCGAGCAGTTGCCATACCAGGCAGTGATGCAACCAGTCAAGATGCTCTCGATGGTGTAGCTGTATAACTTTTTGAGGATCTGAGGACCCATGACCAAATATTTTCAGTCTCCTGAGGGGGAAAAGGCATTGTCATGCCCTCTTCACGACTGTCTTGGTGTGTTTGGATCATAACAGTTTGGAATTTGAAGCTCTTGACCTACTCCACTACAGCCCTGTCGACGTGAATGGGGGCGTGTTCAGCCCTCCTTTTCCTGTAGTCCACGATCTGCTCTTTTGTCTTGCTTATGTTGAGGGAGAGGTGGTTGTCCTGGCACCACACTGCCAGGTCTCTGATCTCCTCCGTATAGGCTGTCTCATCTCTGTCTGTGATCAGGCCTACCACTGTTCTGTCGTCAGCAAACGTAATGATGGTGTTGGAGTCGTGCCTGGCCAATCAGTCGTGGGTGAACAGGTAGTACAGGAGGGGACTAAGCAAGCACTCCTGAGGGGCCCCAGTGTTGAGGATCAGCGTGGCAGATGTGTTGTTCCCTACTCTTACCACCTGTTCTTTAAAAGTGCGTTCCTCACCATCTTAAATAAGCATGTCCCTTTCAAAAAAATGTAGAACTAAGAACAGATATAGCCCTTGGTTCACTCCAGACTTGACTGCCTTTGACCAGCACAAAAACACCCTGTGGCGTACTGCACTAGCTTCGAATAGTCCCCACGATATGCAACTTTTCAGGGAAGTCAGGAACCAATATACACAGTCAGTTAGGAAAGCAAAGGCTAGCTTTTTCAAACAGAAAGTTGCATCCTGCAGAACTAATTCCAAAAGGTTTTGAGATACTGTACAGTCCATGGATAATAAGAGTACCTCCTCCCAGCTGCCCACTGCCATGTGACTAGGAAACCCTGTCACCATTATAAATCCAAGATTTCCACCTGGCTACCCCAACCCTGGTCAACAGCTCTGCACCCCCCGCAGCAAGTGGCCTAAGCCCCCCCTGCTTCTCCTTCACTCTAAATCCAGACAGCTGGTGTCCTGAAAGAGCTGCAAAATCTGGACACCTACAAATCAGCTGGGCTAGACAATCTGGACCCTCTCTTCCTAAAATTTTACGCCGCCATTGTTGCTACCTCTATTACTAGTCTGTTCAACCTCTTTTTCGTATCGTCTGAGATTCCTAAGGATTGGAAAGCGGCCGCGGTCATCACCCTCTTCAAAGGGGAAGACACTCTTGACCCAAACTGTTACAGACCTATAACCATACTGCCCTGCCTTTCTAAAGTCTCTCGAAAGCCAAGTGAACAAACAGATCACCAACCCTTTCGAATCCCACCGTACCTTCTCCACTATGCAATCTGGTTTCCGAGCTGGTCACGGGTGCACCTCAGCCACGCTCAAGGTCCTAAACGATAAATCATAACCGCCATTGATAAAAGACAGTACAGTGCAGCCGTCTTCATAGACCTGGTCAATGCTTTCGACTCTGTCAATCACCGTATTCTTATTGGCAGACTTAACAGCCTTGGTTTCTCTAATGACTGCCTTGCGTGGTTCAATAACTACTTCTCAGAGAGAGTTCAGTGTGTCAAATCGGAGGGCCTGTTGTCCCGACTAGCGTCACTATTCTGGACGGTTCTGACTTAGAATATGTGGACAACTATAAATACCTAGGCTCTCGTTGGCTGGTCCTCGCTACATATTCGTAGCAAAACCCACTGGCTCCAAGTCATCTATAAGTCTTTGCTAGGTAAAGCTCCGCCTTATCTTAGCTCAGTAGTCACCATAGCAACACCCACCTGTAGCACGCGCTCCAGCAGGTATATTTCACTTGTCATCCCCAAAGCCAACACCTCGTTTGGCCGCCTTTCCTTCCAGTTCTCTGCTGCCAATGACTGGAACAAATTGCAAAAATCACTGAAGTTGAAGACTTATATCTCTCTCACTAACTTTAAGAGTCAGCTGTCAGAGCAGCTTACCGATCGCTGCAGCTGTACACAGCCCATCTGTAAATAACCCATCCAACCAACTACCTAATCTCATCCCCATATTTGTTTTGTTTTTTTTGCTCTTTTGCATACCAGTTTTTCTACTTGCACATCCCCATCTGCACATAACACTCCAGTGTAAATTGCTAAATTGTAATTACTTTGCCACTATTGGCCTATTTGTTGCCTTACCTCCTTAATTACTTTACACAAACTCTATACAGATTTTTCTATTGTGTTATTGACTGTATGTTTTTTTTAAACCCTGTGTTGTTTTGTCGCACTGCTTTGCTTTATCTTGGCTAGGTCGCAGTTGTAAATGAGAACTTGTTGTCAAATGGCCTACCTGGTTAAATAAAAAATATTTAAAAATAATTTAGTTATACAGGTCTTTGGCTTTTATGAATACAAAAACAATTAACATGATTCTTTGAGCTATATGGTGGTCTGGTGTATCACTGTTTTGTTGCAAAACCTGAGAGGGCGTGTGTATCGGACCGGACTGTCTTAGTTTCTATTTAATGTGCCAATAGAAAAGCTTCAGTAACTACCGTTATTATTCCTCATGTATTTGGATGTCGTTATCTAGGTATAATATCGTAACCCAGAACCAATCCGCTACTTTATTAAGGCTGTCATGACAGATTGATCTAGGTGTGGAGTCTGTAACCTTAGGGGTGTATCACCCCTCAGATGGGCCTGCAGTGAAACATGGAAAAATGTACCATCACACCTCAAACACCCATCCACACTCTTTGATTACATGCATTAAAAATAACTGTAGCCCTGTCCTATCCTTACAACACGATTGTTTCTATAAGATAAGCAACGACTCAATCTGGATTGTCATCTCTTAAGGGTAATGTTGACTTTTTTCTTCAAGATAGCCATCCGTTCTGATTTAATTATTGTATCTTCAATTATACATATGACACTGTGATTCATTTTATACTTTTGTTGATTAATTTCTAAAGGGGATAAAATTGGGGTTCCTTTTTTTACAGAAGGATGTGGTTTAATCTTTTTCATGATCTTGATTGGATTCTCCCTCAGTTACCCCATAAATGACCATTTATTCACATTGAACGTTCAAAATCAACATGTAAAGAAATTTGAAACAGCAGAAAACCTCATCCGCTATGACAGATGCACAGGGACTATGACTCCTTCACTCCCACCTTTTACTTTGAGGACCCTCCATTGCCCCCTCGCCACATCCCCAAACCTGTCCCTCCTTCACTGCTCTGAACCACACCACCACCCCCACAAGAGAAACCAGACAGACACAACAACTCTTCTCTATCCCTCCTATCAAGGGCACTGTCCCACCTATCACTGGAATTACATACCTTCCCTGTTTCCTTAGCGGAAATTGTGATACCTTATTTGGCACTCTGCCTCCCTCCAGCCTGAGCCAACTTCCCCCAACCCTCAGACTCTATACATGGGGATGGGGACACAGACCAAAGTGGAGGCCTGCCCTGTGTGCCCACACAAGAAAATGGCATCCCTCCGGTCTATGTTTTCACAGCCTCTAAGGAGCAGCCCAGAGTTTTCATTCTGCCCTCTGCATCCGGTGGCCAACCACACAGTTCAGCCTCCATCCCACCCTGTATGCCCATTTTTCTACTTCCTCCAGGACAGAACCCAGACTTGGGGGAGGAGGCAGCAGAGGGACTTCCTGGACCCATCTGTGTATTCCCATCTAAGGTGGCCACTGGGATGGGCAACAGTGGGGTAAAGGGGAGGTAGATGACACTGATTCAAGTAATACAACTTCAGATGTCAACATGCCATCTCCTCCCCAATGACCTGACTCTGTTTTTCCTCCCATCCTCATTCACCCTGGTGTTTTCATTCACATCCCTGGAGAAAACATCTGAGATGTAAAAACGGCTTCTGAGATTCCAACTGCACTGATTCAAGGTAGTTTTCCCCAGTTCATCCCACAGATAGTGAAGGTGACGCCGGAAGGGATGGCTGCCGTTCTATTGGCTCTTACCAACGGTGCTATTTTTTATTTTTTTTGCATTGTTCGTAACTTCTTTTGTACATAATTGTCACACCCTGACCATAGTTTGCTTTGTATGTTTCTATGTTTTGTTTGGTCAGGGTGTGATCTGAGTGGGCATTCTATGTTGTGTGTCTAGTTTCTGTGTTTGGTCTGATATGGTTCTCAATCAGAGGCAGGTGTTAGTCATTGTCTCTGATTGGGAACCATATTTAGGTAGCCTGCTTGGTGTTGGGTTTTGTGGGTGATTCTTCCTGTCTCTGTGTTTGTTTGCACCAGATAGGCTATTTAGGTTTTTTCACGTTTATTGTTTTTGTATACTGTTCTAGTTTTCATCTGTATTAAAGATGTATACAAATAACCACACTGCATTTTGGTCCGATCCCTGCTGCACCTCCTCTTCAGAGGAAGAGGAGAAAGAAAACCGTTACAATAATGTTGCTGCTTACCGTCTCTTATGACCAAAAAGTACTTCTGGATATCAGAACAGCAATTACTCACCTCAAAATGGACAAAGATTTTTTTCTTTAATGAGTCCGACAGGAAGGATATACTCCAAACACCTGTACAGGCCCTCATCCCCGTCATTAGCTGGAGAAAGAAACAGAGATTTTGCCGAAAGCGATCGGGGTGCGTTGTGAGGATCAGGTTTTGAGTGGCTAATCTGCCTTTGCCATCCGTACTGTTAGCTAATGTTCAATCACTGGAAAATAAATGGAACGAACTGTAAGCACGTTTATCCTACCAACAAGACATAAAAACTGTATAAAAAAACTGTAACATCGTATGTTTCACGGAGTCGTGTCTGAATGATGACATTAATAACATACAGCTGGTGGGTTATACACTCTATCAGCAGGATAGAACAGCATTACAGTTATTATCTATGCATAGTCATTTTAATAACTCTACCTAGATGTACATATTATACTGTCTACATATTTATGTTTACTATTGGATGAAGAGCAATTATCTGAAATAGATTAGTCAAACTCATATGAAATTGTGTGTTTGTGTAATTGTGTGATTTTACAGTGTATCTGTAAAATTTTATTTATATCATAAAGATTATACAATTGGTATTTTAACGCGCAAAGTGATTATGCCTTCTCTGCTTCAGGCAAAATGTGTATTGGTCTATTTGTTTTTGTGGTCACTCAAATAAATTGAGTCCCGCCCCACTCAGGAATGAGGGTGCTCCTTCAGTTTGGTGGTTTGCTTTAATAACTAGAATCTTGACAGAATATTGCCCTGCGTTATGAAGAAAGCTTTTCTAAAAGTATACAATTGTTTTTCGTCGTTTACACTGGAATTATGGAACCACAACAACATGTTTACCAGGCTTATACTGTAGCTTTGTCTTCAAATGACATTGGTTCATCTGTCTGTGTGTTATTTCTGCTTCTCTCTAATTTAACACTTTGAAGGATTTAATGTTGAGCTTTCCATTCTTAAAATATAGACAAGACTAAAGGGTATACCAGTATTGCCATGGAAATGAGTCAGCAAAGGAAATGAATTATCATAGTGACACTTGGTTGATCCCACGCACCACATCATGCATATAAGCATGCCCCATTCAAATAACGTCTATTGTTCATTCATACATCCTATCAGCATTGGATGTACTGCAGAAACATTATCTTTAAATTCATATTCATTGGGACTGTAAAACCCTTCCCTTTTCATGCTGAAGACAAGGGGATACTCAACCTAATCAAGGTAATTCTTAGAATAGCATGCATGTCTTTGTCATTTAGTGTTGAAATAATTATGTTAAATTATAATGTATTCCATAAACCTTTGTTTCTCACCAATACTTGTGAAGTTTACTATGTAAAAAAATATAACAACGTTGACATTTATTTTACTCTTTCAGAAATGATGGAAATGAAAAAGGAGATTCTGAGGACCACCCTTTGTGTTTTCTTTGTGGTGACAGTATCTTATTCAAAACCAGTAAGAATGCCCATGTTGTTTTTCCATCATATTTTTTCTTATAAATTTGTCACTATTGCACTATAATGTGCACCATGACACAAAGTCAGTAAAAACAGACTGTGTAAAAAAAGTGTGCTGTGCTTTGTTTCTACACTAAAATATGTATTTCTATTTCTGAAAACAGGTCAGTCTGCATGGATTCCAGTTCAGAAACCTGATGGCTGACAGCCTGGAATCTTCAGAGTCTTCTGAGTCCAACGAGTCTTCTGAGAACATTGGCGTAGCACCACAGACACCCAATGGTCAGCCAATGGTCACTGGCGCTGAGACTGCAATACCAGACACAGAGGAGGAGACCGATCCACAAGAAAGCGATGCTATACCCTCTGAAACAGCCTCAGAGGTTGATGATGCTTTGATCGCTTCACAAACTGCACTTGGAACTGAAGCCTCATTGGCAGACTCACTAAATGGGACAGAAACTGAGACTACCTCACAACATCCAGCCATAATCACAGTGACTGATTCTCCCAGTCTGACTTCTGATGTCATAACCCATATAAGGTCTATGCTCACGACGGCTCTTCCATCAATCATTGACACAGCTACAATCCAAGAATTCCATGTGGGCACAACTCTTCCCCCGAGCCCATACCCCATACCCATTATGGAGCAGCCAACAACTCCACCAGTCTCCTCAGTACCAGGCCTAACTCCCCAGCAGCCAGTTCAATTGGGAAGCACTGATGACATATCTGCTGTGCCAGGTTGTTTTACTGTAGTATACATAACTAGCCCTCAGCCAGTTCCTGCTAGAGGCGATAACATTTAAAGCTGAGAGGAAACTAGAATATCTTTGATTAAAGCTGGAATCCGAAGTAGAGGGAAACAGCGCCACTGGCCACGGTTGTTATTGTTTTTGTTGTCGAGCTTAGGAGCGTTGTCGCGCAGGATGGTAAAAATGTTTGCATGTATTGCCGTGTAATGATGTCCAAGGCGAAAAAAATTGTATTTTCTGTTAGCAGTAACTTCTTTGTTGTTGTAATGTTTCACCATTAAGGATTCTAGCTTTAAAGGTCAAATGCAGCCATTTTTATCTCAATATCAAATCATTTCTGGGCAACAATTAAGTACTTTCCTGTCAGTCACTTGCACATCCTTGTTGCAGTTTAATAAGATGACAGCTCTGACGAAGGCCCTGAGGCCGATACGTAAACCTTAATAAAGAGCAGTGATACTAGCAAGAGCAGTGTGTGGGTTTCTTATTTTTTCTCCAATTAAAATGGTCAAAAAGAAACAAAAATATATTCTTAGTAAAGAGCAATTTCTCAAGCAAAAATGTTGCTAGGACTGTCTGGTAGTGGTCTGAGTGGGGAGGTGAAAACGGAACATTTGCTGTTATGGGCAAGAGAGGTTTGGAACTTTCTTTCTTATTGGTCTATTAACTCATTTACTAAAACCCCATCCCATTAAAACAGGCTAAGATTTCAGGCAGTCTTTTCAAACAGCTCTTAAGCTAAAAGGGCATTATCATAATTTTCACAATTTTACACAATTTTAATTTGTCTTAGTGAGCTGCACATTGCTGACGCCTACATTAGTGCTTTGTGAGCTGGAGGGCCTGCAACTGGCAAGAACACTCATGAAAATGATTCACTAGTATCTTCTGCACGATATCAGTGATAAAGATTCAGATATACCGTACCTCATATTGCTCAGTCTTTCATAAAACAATCTTCAAGATATTTGGTGGTAGGTAGTGGTTAGAGCGTAGGACTAGTAACAGGAAGGTTGCAAGATCAAATCCCTGAGCTGACAAGGTAAAATCTGTTGTTCTGCTCCTGAACAAGGCAGTTAACCCACTGTTCCTAACTGACTTGCCTAGGTAAATAAAGGTAAAATACACTTTTGTCTGATTTGTTTTGAAACATGACACATATTGCTGCCATTAACATTGTCAACAACCTGTTTGTGTACCTGCAAAAGAGGATCCACCATCTGTAAATAAATGCTCTTTAAACATTTAGAAAAAGGACAGAGATCAGAAAGAGTACTTCCTTTTCGTGTGCTGCTGGATGTGTTTGGGATTTTGATTATACTACAAAACTTACTACAGGGGATTTGCAGACTTTTGCCAACTGTTGTGCAGTCTTCGTTACTCTCATTGTGTCCTCAATTATCATTGAATGATGATACATTCTTAGATTAGTTAGCAGCTTGATCTACACTTGCAATGTAAAGTTTGTACAATTGAATGTTGGACCCAGAATGACACAGAGACCCTGGAGCAGATGGTGTTTAACTTCTGATATGAATGCAATGCAGTGAGTGAGCAAATGGGTGTTGTTGTTTTTTCCAGTATTACAGAAACACTTTTGTTGAGAGATACCACAGCTCATGTCAAATATGTTTTCCACCATGCAACACACATTGATCATTTACTGGTGACACACAGATACAGAATTGTTTTTCTCTCTAATAGCTCCACTTCTTCAAAAATAATCGTTTTAATGTTTAAGTTTACTTTTTTAATGTTCCTATTTGGAACGTATAGAGAGCATTGACCAATCTGGGCCATTACTGTTTAGTCTACCATGCGAAAGGAACGAGAAGGTCAATGCATCTACTGCGTTGTGTAGATAAAAACCTGCGAACAGGTTAGCCCCCTTTTGTCCTGAGATGATAACAGTCTGTAATCTGATGCATTGGGATTGTTCAACTCTTAAACCGCTCAAAGCCACTTGTGGGGTAAAATGCATTCTCATTGGATGATGTGGATAGAGCAGCATATTAACATTAATAGCCTGCTCAGAAATACCCTCTATTTTGTACATCTTCTTATCTATTGTCCACTTTTTGAATCCCCACAGGAAGCACCTATTAGGCACTGTTTTTCAAAACGTCCAACTGAAAGAAATAAGTTGTTGTTGTCTGCATTGGGAATTGTATTCATTACAATATATAAAATGTTGATTGAGATTTTAAAGCCTCTTATTCAAGTACCTGTGTGAGGATGTGTAATATTCATAATTTTTAATCTACCCTGCGAAGATTGAACATGCTTGGCAATCCATTTCGAAGTTCTATTTCAGGATTGGTGTCCCAGCCACGGGGAGGTTGAGTTAACATAGGCTAATGTGATTAGCATGAGGTTGTAAGAAACAAAACAAAATCCCAGGACAGAGACATATCTGATAGGGCAGAAAGCTTCAATTCTTGTTCGTCTAACTGCACTGTCCAATTTACAGTAGCTATTAGAGTGAAAGAATACCGTGCTATTCTTTGAGGAGAGTGCACAATTATGAACTTGAAAATGTATGAATAAACCAATTAGCCACATTTGGGCAGTCTTGATACAACATTTTGAATAGATATGCAAGATTTCACTGGATCACTCTAAAACTTTGCACATACAGGGCTGCCATCTAGTGGCCAACGTCTAAATTGCGCCTGGGATAGAATAATTCATTATACCATTTCATTTCAAAGATGACGGTACAAAAATATACAAAAAAACACTAGATTTTTTCTTTCTATTATCTTTTATCAGATCTAATGTGTTATATTCTCCTACATTCCTTTCACATTTCCACAAACCTCAAAGTGTTTCCTTTCAAATGGTATCAAGAATATGCATATCCATGCTTCAGGGCCTAAGCTACTTGCAGTTAGATTTGGGTATGTCATTTTAGGCAAAAAAAATTTAAAAGTAGCAGATCCGCATAAACCTATGGTATGATACTGCTTGTGACTACACCCTAATAAGTCTTGATCTGTTCCTGTCAACTTCAATAATGACTGTATTGACCAGCTCTGTCTAGTCAGCAACAAACACCATTTCTGCATTTTCTTCAATTAAATACACAAAGTTGTAGTAAAACTATAATAAACAAATGCATGTTCCTAGGGATGAAGTCAATTATAATTTGTCAGAAAACTTGTAATAAAATGTCAACTTTGTTGTACTTAGTATTTTATTAGGATCCACAATTAGCTGCTTTCAAGGCAGTGGCTATTCTTACTGGGGTCCAAACAGGAAACAAAACACAACAAATAGAATACATAAAATACGTAATATACAGTACATGACACTACATAATACAATAAATCGCAAAATATAATACAAAATATGTAAAAACATCTGTTTGTTTCTTCACAGTCCCTGTCGTGCCATGTTCTTTTATATATAAAAAAAACATCTGGTTTTATTGCTAGTTTGAGTCACCTTGGGGTGACAGAGAGTTCCATGTAGTCATGGCTCTATTTATTACTGTGTGTTTCCCAGCCCCTGTTCTTGTCCTGGGGACTGTGAAGAGACCTCTGTTTGCATGTCTTGTGTGCAGTCCTGGTTGCAGTCAAAAGTTTGGACACACCTACTCATTCAAGGGGTTTTTCTTTATTTTTACTATTCTCTACATTGTAGAATATTAGTGAAGACATCAAAACTACGAAATAACACACATGGAATCATGTAGTAACCCAAAAAGTGTTAAACGTATCGAAATATATTTTATATTTGAGATTCTTCAAAATAGCCACCCTTTGCCTTGATGACAGCTTTGCACACTGTTGGCATTCTCTCAGCCTGCTTCATGAGGTAGTCAACTGGATGCATTTCAATTAACAGGTCTGCCTTGTTAAAAGATCATATGTGGAATTTCTTTCCTTCTTAATGCATTTGAGCCCATCAGTTGTGTTGTGACAAGGTCGGGGTGGTATGCAGAAGATAGCCCTATTTGGTAAAAGACCAAGTCCATATTATAGCAAGAACATCTCAAATAAGCAAAGAAAAATGACAGTCCATCATTACTTTAAGACATGAAGGTCAATCAATCTGGAAATTTTCAAAAACGTTGAAAGTTTCTTCAAGTGCAGTCGCAAAAACCATCAAGCGCTATGATGCAACTGGCTCTCATGAGAACCGCCACAGGAAAGGAAGACCCAGAGTTACCTGTGCTGTGGACGATAAGTTCATTAGAGTTAACTGCACCTCAGATTGCAGCCCCAAAAACTGCTCCACAGAGTTCAAGTAAAAGACACATCTCGACATCAACTGTTCAGAGGAGACTGTGTGAATCAGCCCTTCATTTTCAAATTGCTGCAAAGAAACCACTACTAAAAGACAGCAATGAGATGAAGAGACTTGCTTGGGCCAAGAAACACAAGCAATGGACATTAGACCGGTGGAAATCTGTTGTTTGGTCTGATGAGTCCAAATTTGGGATTTTTGGTTCTAACCGCTGATTCTAACTGTGTCTTTTTGAGACGCAGAGTAGGTGAACGGATGATCTCTGCATGTGTGGTACCCACCATGAAGTATGGAGGAGGAGGTGTGATGGTGTGGGTGTGCTTGCTGGTGACACTGTCAGTGATTTATTTAGAATTCAAGGCACATTTAACCAGCATTGCTTACACAGCATTCTGCAGCAATACGCCATTACATCTAGTTTGCGCTTTGTGGGACTATCAATTGTTTTTCAACAGGACAATCACCTAAGATAGAAAGAGGAGTGGGAGGCCCGGTGCACAACTGAGCAAAACACCAGTCTCAACATCAACCGTGAAGAGGCGACTCTGGGATGCTGGCCTTCTAGGCAGAGTTCCTCTGTTCAGTGTCTGTGTTCTCTTGCCCATCTTAATATTTTCTTTTTATTGGCCAGTCTGAGATATGACATTTACCTTGCAACTCTGCCGAGGCCAGCATCCCGGAGTCGCCTCTTCACTGTTGACATTGTGACTGATGTTTTGCGGGTACTATTTAATGAAGCTGCCAGATGAGGACTTGTGAGGCGTCTGTTTCTCAAACTAGACACTCTAATGTACTTGTCCTCTTGCTCAGTTGTTTACCAGGTCCTCCCACCCCTCTTTCCATTCTGGTTAGGGCCAGTTTGCACTGTTCTGTGAAGTGAGTAGTGCACAGCGTTGCACGAGATCTTCAGTTTCTTGGCAATTTCTCACATGGAATAGCCTTAATTTCTCAGAACAAGAACAGACTGATGAGTTTCAGAAGAAAGTTCTTTGTTTCTGGACATTTTGAGCCTGTAATCAAAGCTACAAATGCTGATGCTCCAGATGCTTTTCTTTGAAAAACAAGGACATTTCTAAGTGGCCCCAAACTTTTGAACAGCAATGTATATTCTCTAGGTATAGACTGAATAATAACCTACGGCAGTAAACTGCTGCATTGTTATTCCAACACTTAATTGTTTCTGTATAGAAAGTTGACATCTACTTTTCTCTGCTCTCTCACTACAGCCAGTGAAGAGTCCATTTTGAAATGAGCAGGCACTGGAAGAAGTTACTGTGAAGCTCTTCACAAAGCTCTTGAAATGTTCCACTCTCTTCTTCCTGTACATACTTGGTCAAAAACTCTCTGGCGGTTGTTTTATTGACGTGTGCGCTCTAACCTATAAACCCTCACTTTGAAACCAGATAGAGTACGTTGTAGTTATTTACATGGCATACAAAATAATGGCTTTCTTTTTGGATTCAGAACTGTAACATCACAAATGCAGTATTGTAAATGAAGTTAAATGTTTTGTACCCTAGTTACACAGCCTCATGACAATTGTAACGTCGTTCTTCGTTTGTCGCAAGAAAGTCGGACCGAAATGCAGCGTGGTGGTTACTCATGTTTTTAATGAATGAATTAAATGACGATTACAAAATACAAAACGGAACGTGAAACCTAATTACAGCCTATCTGGTGAAACTACACAGAGACAGGAACAATCACCCACGAAATACACAGTGAAACCCAGGCTACCTAAATACGGTTCCCCATCAGAGACAACAAGAATCACCTGACTCTGATTGAGAACCGCCTCAGGCAGCCAAACCTAAACTAAACACACCCCTAATCAACCACAATCCCAATGCCTACAAAAAATCCAATACAACAACACAATAACAAACCCATGTCACACCCTGGCCTGACCAACTAATTATCTAAAACACAAAATACTAAGACCAAGGCGTGACAGAACCCCCCCCCCCCCCTAAGGTCCGGACTCCCGGACGCACCTCAAAACCATAGGGAGGGTCCGGGTGGGCGTCTGTCCATGGTGGCGGTTCCGGCTCGGGATGTGGACCCCACTCCATAAATGTCATAGTTCCTCCCCCTCGCGTCCTGGGATAATCCACCCTTGCCACCGACCATGGCCTAATAGTCCTCACCCAGAACCCCACTGAACTGAGGAGTAGCTCGTGACTGAGGGGCAGCTCGGGACTGAAGCAGCTCGGGACTGAGGGGAAGCTCAGGACTGAGGGGCAGCTCGGGACTGAGGGGCAGCCCAGCACTGAGAGGAAGCCCAGCCAGGCAGTTGAATCCGGCAGATCCTGGCTGGCTGGCAGTTCTGGCAGATCCTGGCTGACTGGCGGATCTGGAAGAGTCTGGTTGACTAGCAGATCTGGAAGAGTCTGGTTGACTAGCAGATCTGGAAGAGTCTGGTTGACTGGCAGATCTGGAAGAGTCTGGCTGACTGGCAGATCTGGAAGAGTCTGGCTGACTGGCAGATCTGGAAGAGTCTGGTTGACTGGCAGATCTGGAAGAGTCTGGTTGACTGGCAGATCTGGAAGAGTCTGGTTGACTGGCAGATCTGGAAGAGTCTGGTTGAATGGCAGATCTGGAAGAGTCTGGTTGACTGGCAGATCTGGAAGAGTCTGGTTGACTGGCAGATCTGGAAGAGTCTGGCTGACTGGCAGATCTGGAAGAGTCTGGCTGACTGGTGGATCCTGGCAGACTGACGGCTCTGGCTGCTTCATGCTGACTGACGGCTCTGGCTGCTCCATGCTGACTGGCGGCTCTGGCTGCTCCATGTAGATTGACAGCTCTGGCGGCTTCTTGCAGACTGACAGCTCTGACTGTTCCATGCAGACTAACAGCTTTGGCAGCTCCTTGCCGACTGGCAGCTCCTTGCAGACTGGCAGCTCCTTGCAGACTGGCAGCTCCTTGCAGACTGGCAGCTCCTTGCAGACTGGCAGCTCCTTGCAGACTGGCAGCTCCATGAAGACTGGCAGCTCCATGCAGACTGGCAGCTCCTTGCAGACTGGCAGCTCCATGCAGACTGGCAGCTCTAGCTGCTCCATGCAGACTGGCAGCTCTAGCTGCTCCATGCAGACTGACAGCTCAGACTGCTCCGAACAGGCAGGAGGCTCCGGCAGCGCTGTAGAGGAGGAAGGCTCTAGAAGCGCTGAACAGGCGGGAGACTCCGACAGCGCAGGAGAGAAGAAAGGCTCCGACAGCGCAGGAGAGGCGAGGCGCACTGTAGGCCTGATGCGTGGTGCTGGCACTGGTGGTATTGGGCCGAAGACACGCACAGGAAGCCTGGTATGGGGAGCTGCTACCGGATGGCTGGGGTGTGGAGGTGGTACTGGATAGACCGGACCGTGCAGGCGCACTGGAGCTCTTGAGCACCGAGCCTGCCCAACCTTACCCGATTGAATACTCTCGGTCGCCCTGCCAGTGCGGCGAGGTGGAATAGCCCGCACTGGGCTATGTAGGCGAACCGGAGACACCGAGCGCAAGGCTGGTGCCATGTAAGCCGGCCCAAGGAGACGCACTGGGGACCAGATGCGTAGAGCCGGCTTCATGGCATTTGGCTCGACACTCAATCTTGCCCGGCCGATACACGGAGCTGAAATATACCGCACCAGGCTATGCACCCGCACTGGGGACACCGTGCGCACCACTGCATAACACGGTGCCTGCCCGGTCTCTCTAGCCCCCCGGTAAGCACAGGGAGTTTGCGCAGGTCTCCTACCTGGCGTAGCCATACTCCCTGAAAGCCTCCCCCAATAAATTTTTGGGGCTGATTCCCGGGCTTCCATCCACGTCGCCGTGCTGCCTCCTCATACCAGCGCCTCTCCGCTTTATCCGCCTCTAGTTCCTCCTTGCGGCGGCGATATTCACCAGGCTGAGCCCAGGGTGCTTTTCCGTCCAGTTCTTCCTCCCATGTCCAATTCTCCAAGTGTTGCAGCCTCTCCCACTGAAGCTGCTTCTGTTGCCTCTCCTGTGGCTCCTGCCTGTTAACACGCTGCTCGGTCCATGTGTGGAGGGTGATTCTGTAACGTCGTTCTTAGTTTGTCGCAAGAAAGTCGGACCGAAATGCAGCGTGGTGGTTACTCATGTTTTTAATGAATGAATCAAATGACGATTACAAAATACAAAACAACAAAACGGAACGTAAAACCTAATTACAGCCTATCTGGTGAAACTACACAGAGACAGGAACAATCACCCACGAAATACACAGTGAAACCCAGGCTACCTAAATACGGTTCCCCATCAGAGACAACAAGAATCACCTGACTCTGATTGAGAACCGCCTCAGGCAGCCAAACCTAAACTAAACACACCCCTAATCAACCACAATCCCAATGCCTACAAAAACCCCAATACAACAACACAATAACATAAACCCATGTCACACCCTGGCCTGACCAACGAATTATCTAAAACACAAAATACTAAGACCAAGGCGTGACAACAATGTCATAAATGCTACATGATAAATACATGGTAAACATTTCAATTGTTGTTCTTTCTTCATTTACATTGCACTTGCTTCACCTTTGTCCTGACACTTGTTTTGCTATCAAGTCATGATTATACTAAACTGCGTTTATTTTCAGCAAACTTAACATGTGTAAATATTTGTATGAACATAATAAGATTCAACAACTGAGACATAAACTGAACAAGTTCCACAGACATGTGACTAACAGAAATGGAATAATGTGTGAAAAAATGGGAGGGGGGGGATAAAAATCAAAAGTAACAGTCAGTATCTGCATTAAGTACTGCAGTGCATCTCCTCCTCATGGACTGCACCAGATTTGCCACTTCTTGCTGTGAGATGTCACCCCACTCTTCCACCAAGGCACCTGCAAGTTCCCGGGCATTTCTGGGGGGAATGGTCCTAGCCATCACCCTCCGATCCAGCAGGTCCCAGACGTGCTCAATGGGATTGAGATCCAGGCTCTTTGCTGGCCATGGCAGAACACTGACATTCCTGTCTTGCAGGAAATCACACACAGAATGAGAATTATGGCTGGTGGCATTGTCATGCTGGAGGGTCATGTCAGGATGAGCCTGCAGGAAGGGTATCACATGAGGGAGGAGGATGTCTTCCCTGTAACTCACAGCATTGAGATTGCCTGCTGTGACAACAAGCTCAGTCCGATGATGCTGTGACACACCGCCCCAGACCATGACGGACCCTCCACCTCCAAAACGATCCTGCTCCAGAGTACAGGCCTCGGTGTAACACTCATTCCTTCGACGATAAACGCGAATCTGACCCTCACCCCTGGTGAGACAAAACCGCAACTCGTCAGTGAAGAGCACTTTTGCCAGTCCTGTCTGGTACAGCGACGGTGGGTGTGTGCCAATAGGTGATGTTGTTGCTGGTGATGTCTGGTGAGGACCTGCCTTACAACAGGCCTACAAGCCCTCAGTCCAGCCTCTCTCAGCCTATTGCGGACAGTCTTAGCACTGATGGAGGGATTGTACGTTCCTGGTGTAACGCAGGCAGTTGTTGTTGCCATCCTGTACCTGTCCCACAGGTGTGATGTTCGGATGTACCAATCCTGTGCAGGTGTTGTTACACATGTTCTGACACTGTGAGGACGATCAGCTGTCCGTCCTATCTCCATGTAGTGCTCTCTTAGGCGACTCACAGTACGGACATTGCCGTTTATTGCCCTGGCCACATCTGCAGTCATCATTCCTCCTTGCAGCATGCCTAAGGCACGTTCATGCAGATGAAAAGGGACCCTGGTGTATCTTTCTTTTGGTGTTTTTCAGAGTCAGTAGAAAGGCCTCTTTAGTGTCCTAAGTTTTCATAACTGTTTAAGTGTTTAAACCCTTTACAATGCAGATCTGTGAAGTAATTTGGATTTTTACGAATTATCTTTGAAAGACAGGGTCCTGAAAAAGGGACATTTCTTTTTTTTGCTGAGTTTATTATAGAATAAGAAAAAGTTACACTTAAGAAATCTTCATCCGCCAATTCAAATATATGTTAGGGTACTTTCTAAACTTTTAGAAACTATGAAACTGATATTACAAAAATGATTAAATATTGATTATAAACAAAGTCTTACTGTCTTCCCTGTCATGGCCATGCACGTGAATACGGGGGCTGTGGTCCGTCTGCTGTCATGACTGGAGTGGATCCAACAAATGACTTCAGGTGAAGCAAACATCTGACCTGACACTCACTTTATGTGTTATGTTGGCATGGCTGAAAGGCAAAGGTGCCAAGCCACAGTAATTCAAGCTCATCCCCAATCTAAATATAAGCAGCAACAATGACAGAAGTGGTTCATTATAGCATGAGCCAAAAGCTTTATTTGTCAACTATGTATATCATCCTACCTGTTATCAACTATAGTGCACTATTAAAAATGATTAATGGACGTGTTCCAATGTATTGCCTTCCTCACTGAGAAAATATTCAAATGACAGGGTCATGACACCCATTTAACCTCGTGTTGACAACCATCTTGAAATGTGCTTCAGCAGTCTCCTGCCCCAGAACGTTTTGTCTGGGATTACAGAAGCAAGCTGGTGCAACAGACCATGTGACTTAACCCAGGGGCAGGAACATAAAGTCCCACACAGACCTTGACATTTCATAACACGTGTATTCTTACAACGTGTATTCTTGGGCAAGTTATTATGGACTACTGATCATGCTCTCATTTCAATGATTGGCATGCAGATTTGCATAACATAACATGATAACATTTGGATAGCATGACATTGATTCAACTTTGAACATCAGATCTTTTTACATCAGAACTTCTTCAGAGCTATTCTGATTGGTCAAAAGACCAATAAGTGACAATAAGACCAGAATTGGGCAGCCTGTGTAAATGGTGCGTTTGATCGGTACTTTTACTTCATCTGCCCCAACTTGACATCCAGTCCCTCTTTATTTATCCTTCATATTATTCAAATTCAGTTAAAAGGAAGTGATACCAACTGGTGATAAATACATGTGTAATTTATTTCCATTTAATTTGCATGTCAATAAGGAACTATCTAACAATACACTTCTGTAGCCTAAAAAACACTAGTATTGCCATTCCCATGTGTAAACAGTACTTTGGCTTGGCTGAGGTGAACTAATTCCCTAGACATGTGCTTTCTATGAGTTTAGACTATTATACACCACTGATACAATTACATAAAGCCATTTCAGTGCTGCATGGGAAAATTCAACGGCTTACAGGATTTAGTTAACTGGATTAGTGCTAGATTTAGGACCAGAATGTGAAAATAATCAGTGAGCTCGTCTGTTCCTTGGGTATATAAGGATCCTAGACAGAAGACAAACACAGTCGAAGAGAAACACATACCTACAACTTCATTGAAACTTCACCACTTGCTTTGTTCCATTACAGGTAAGTTTTGGAACTTTTCATGGGATTGTTGTTCAAATGTTGTTGCTAATATAGATTTATCTGATTATTTGGCTTTGTTAAATATTATAACGTTGTCATTTTTTATAAAATGGTTTGTAAATAGTTTTATCTGGGACCATTTGTAGAGAAATTTTGAGAGAAGATGAGATAAACTTTGAAACGCTCCACCATAGTCAGCTTGTCAGTTTACCAAGTTATGACATGGAATTTTTAACAATTGAGAGGAATAGCTATTGTGCTCTATCAAAATAGACATGCTAATGTCACTTTAATTTGTTCTTACATGCGTATACAATTCTACTAATGGAATTTCTGTCTCCTCTAGAAATGAATTTCCATATGCTCGCCCTGGTGGTCGTGCTCCTGGTGGGTCTGGAGCAGAGCTGGGCTGCTTCCTGTGTGGTGGACAGCTTCACAGTCAAGGAGGACTTTGACCCCAAGAGAGTGAGTACAGACGACAATACACAGGTTGTGTAGTACGTAGACTATAGCAGACCTACCTGCAAGGTTGCAGTACATCTATCTGTTTCATGTGTGCCAGTACTACCGTACGCAGTTAGACAAATATTGTGCCACTCTCCAGTATGCAGGAAATTATTATTGCTGAGGCTACAACAGTCCTACATGCAAGGCCCTTCAACTAACCTGTTGTTGTTTATGCGTGTGCGCACCAGTACGCAGGGAAGTGGTATGCTCTGCAGAAGAAGGACCCTGAGGGTCTGTTCCTCCAGGACAACATCTCAGCGGAGTACACCATCGGTGACGACGGCTCCATGGTCGCCTCCTCCAAGGGCCGTGTCACACTGTTCGGGTAAGAGAGCTAGAGATGATTTCTGATGAAATGGTAATAGTCTTAGAAATGTGCCATTCCCTAGTCATTCAGTTTGTTGGAGTGAAAACATAAGGCTTACCTGTACATGTTGCTCGTAATTGTATTCTACTACTGTATCTGTGATGAGTAACTACACTGAGCAAAAATATAAACGCAACATGTAAAGTGTTGGTCCCATGTTTCATGAGCTGAAATAAAAGGTCCCTGAAATTGTCCATGCACAAAAAAACATATTTATTTAAAATGTTGTGCACACATTTGTTTACATTCCTATTAGTGAGCATTTCTCCTTTGCCAAGATAATCCATCTACCTGACAGGTGTGGCATATCATGAAGCTGATTAAACAGCATGATCATTACACAGGTGCACTTTGTGCTGGGGACAATAAAAATGTTCAGTTTTGTCACACAACATAATGCCAAAGATGTCTCAAGTTTTGATGGAGTGTGGAATTGGAATGATGACTACAGGAAGGTCCACCAGAGCTGTTGCCAAGTAATTGAATGTTAATTTCTCTACCATAAGCCGCGTTCAACATCGTTTTAGAGAATTTGGCAGTGCATCCAACTGGCATCACAACCATAGATCACGTGAATGAAAAAGAATAGAAAATCAGAACCTTACAGATAATGCACGGATAATGTTGCAAGGATCCGTACAAAATTCCTGGAAGCTGAAAATGGCCCAGTACTTCCATGGCCTGTATTCTCACCAGACATGTCACCCATTGAACATATTTGGGATGCTCTGGATTGACGTGTACGACACCGCCAACATCCAGCAACTTTGCACAGCCATTGAAGAGGAGTGGAACAACATTCCGCGGGCCTCAATCAACAGCCTGATCAACTCTATGCGAGGGAGATGTGTCGTGCTACATGAGGCAAATGGTGGTCACACCAGATACTGACTGATTTCTGATCCACACTCCTACTTTTTAAGGTATCTGTGACCAACAGATGCATATGTGTATTCCCAGCCATGTGAAATCTGTAGATTAGGGCCTAATTTATTTATTTCAATTGACTGATTTCCTTATGAACTGTTCATATGAACTGAAACTCAGTAAAATCTTTGAAATTGTTGCATGTTGTGTTTATATTTTTGTTCAGTGTATATACTGTACCAGTCAAAGATTAGGACGCACCTACTCAATACATTTTTTAAAACTATTTTTTACAAAACTATGAAGTAACACATATGGAATCATGTAGTAACCATGATTCTTCAAAGTAGCCACCCTTTGCCTTGATGACAGCTTTGTACACTATCTTTGATGACAGCTTTGGCATTCTCTCAACCAGCTTCACCTGGAATGCCTTTCCAACAGTCTTGAAGGAGTTCCTGCATATTCTGAGCACTTGTTGGTTGCTTTCCTTCACTCTGCGGTCCAACTGATCCCAAACCACCTCAATGGGGTTGAGGTCGGGTGATTGTGGAGACCAGGTCATCTGATTCATCACTCTCCTTCTTGGTCAAATGGCCCTTACACAGCCTGGAGGTGTATTGGGTCATTGTCCTGTTGAAAAACAATTGATAGTCCCACTAAGCGCAAACCAGATAGGATGGTGTATCGCTGCAGAATTCTGTGGTAGCCATGCTGTTTAAGTGTGCCTTGAATTCTAAATAAATAACCGACGAGTCACCAGCAAAGCACCCCAACACCGTTACACCTCCTCCTCCATGCTTCATGATGGGAACCACACATGCAGAGATCATCCGTTAACCTACTCTGCGTCTCACAAAGACACGTTGGTTGGAACCAAAAATCTCAAATTCAGACTCATCAGACCAAAGGAAAGATTTTCACCAGTCCAATGTCCCTTGCTCGTGTTTCTTGGCCCAAGCAAGTCTCTTCTTATTACTGGTGTCCTTTCGTAGAGGTTTCTTTGCAGCAATTCAACCATGAAGGGCTGATTCACACAATCTCCTTTGAACATTTGATGTTGAGACGTGTCTGAGGTGCAGTTATTTGCCTATTTCTGAGGCTGGTAACTCTAATGAACTTATCCTCTTCCGCAGAGGTAACTCTAGGACTTCCTTTCCTGTGACGGTCCTCATCAAATCAAATTGTATTAGTCACATGTGTTGAATACAACAGGTGTAGACCTAACAGTAAAATGCTTACTTACGAGCCCCTAACCAACAATGCAGGTTAAAAAAAATATGGATAAGAATAAGAAATAAATGTAACAAGTAATTAAAGAGCAGCACTAAGATAACAATAGCGAGACAATATTAAGGGGGTACCGGTACAGAGTTCGCTGTGCGGGGGCACCGGTTAGTTGAGGTAATATGTACATGTAGGTAGAGTTATTAAATTGACTATGCATAGATGATAACAACAGAGAGTAGCAGCAGTGTAAAAAAGGGGGGGAGGGCGATGCAAATAATCTGGGTAGCCATTTGATTAGATGTTCAGGAGTCTTATGGTTTGGGGGTAGAAGCTGTTTAGAAGCCTCTTGGACTTGGCACTCTGGTACCGCTTGCCATGCGGTAGCAGAGAGAACAGTCTATGACTAGGGTGGCTGGAGTTTTTGGCAATTTTTAGGGACTTCCTCTGACACAGCTTGGTATAGAGGTCTGTTTTGGTGTGCTTGGACCATGTTAGTTTGTTGGTGATGTGGACACGAAGGAACTTGAAGCTCTCAACCTGCTCCACTGCAGCCCCATTGATGAGAATGGGGGTGTGCTCGGTCCTCTTTCTCCTGTGGTCCACAATCATCTCCTTTGTCTTGATCATGTTGAGGGAGAGGTTGTTGTCCTGGCACCACACGGCCAGGTCTCTGACCTCCTCCCTATAGGAGAGCCAGTTTCCTTATAGTTCTTGATGGTTTTTGCAACTGCATTTGAAGAAACTGTCAAAGCTCTTGAAATGTTACGGATTGACTGACCTTCATGTCTAAAAGTAATGATGGTCTGTCGTTTGTCTTTGCTTATTTGAGCTATTCTTGCCATAATATGGACTTGGTCTTTTACCAAATAGGGCTATCTTCTGAAGAAGGAAAGAAATTCCACATATTATCTTTTAACAAGGCACACCTGTTAATTGAAGCTGGTTGAGAGGATGCCAAGAGTGTGCAAAGCTGTCATCAAGGCAAAGGGTGGCTACTTTGAAGAATCTCAAATATAAAATATATTTTGATTTAACACGTTTTTGGTTACTACATGATTCCATGTGTGTTATTTCATAGTTTTAATGTCTCCACTATTATTATACAATGTAGAAAACAGTAAAAATAAAGAAAAACCCTGGAATGAGTAGGCGTGTCCAAACTTTTGACTGGTACTGTACATTACAATAGCTTTTTCCACCATTGACATCCATCTTCAGATTCTGGGTTGTGTGCGCTGACATGGCTGCCCAGTACACTGTGCCTGACTCTGCCAACCCTGGAAAGATGTTCATGAACTACCAGGGCCTGGCCAGCTATCTGTCCAGCGGAGGTACATTTTCTGAATAAATATATATATATGCCTTTTAGCCAGCGCTTTATCCAAAGCGACTTAGTTATGCGTGCATATATTTTTATGTGTTGGTGGCCCTAGAAGCGAAAACCACAATCCTGGTGTCGTAAGCGCCATGCTCTACCAACTGAGCACTACAAGACCACAATATACCCTTATAGACAATATGCCTATACACTTACAGGCACAGAGACACATCATTAACAACCAACAGTAAGCCACCCTCGAGACTCACAGTATACTCTCCTCTTTTCTCAGGTGACAACTATTGGGTGATTGACACCGACTATGAAAACTACGCCATCACCTATGCCTGCCGTACCCTAAAGGACGATGGAAGCTGTGAGGATGGTTACTCCCTTATCTTCTCTCGTAACCCCCGTGGCCTGCCCCCAACCATCCAGAGGAGCATTCGCGCCAAGCAAGAGGAGATCTGCATGGCCGGACAGTTTGAGCCTGTGCTGCAGTCTGGTAAGTGTCCAATGACATTTTATTAATACAGCCCTTCTTACATCAAGTCATTACAAAGTGTTTTTTTGGATGGTCTATGTTCTAGAAGTTCATTCCCCACCTGACCCCATTTTTCATACCCTCTCCTCAACAGGAGCTTGCTAAACGTCTACCACAAAGGAACTTGTGCTGCCAAAGGATCCCTACTGGCTTGGACAGAGACACCTACTGACGACTGAAGAGGGAAATTGCATACAAATGATTTTTTTATGAAAGTAATTCTATGCCCCCTTAAATAAAAGGGCGTGACACCTGCACCAACCCAATCACTTCAATTGATTTAGAAAAATGTACTGAATGTGGTGTACTGTACATCACATAATTACCTAAATCAATATTAACACCACAGTGTTGTTTCACTCATTCACTTTTCATCAGTTTGTGTTGGCGACAATAAAACATTTGAAGGTAACTTTGCGTTGTCAGTGACTTTGTGAATACATTGTCCATGGACATGAGCATTCTAATGTTATCACGGTCTGATGAGCTTAAAAAAAGATTCAAGGTGGTTAACAAAACCCCACAAAGCTTTTACTTATTGAATGTGACATTTCTAAATATTTCTAAATATATTAGAGAACTCCACCTCACACGTCTTAATGCATTTACAAATGAAAGAGAACACGTCCTGAATTTCTTCATCCTCATCACCACACTAGAAGGAGATCAATTAAAAAGATGAGGCCTGTAATTTTCATCATAGGTACACTTCAACTATAATCCTAGACCAGCTCGTACCCCGACTAGTCCCTACTCCAGTGCCAGAGACTCAAGAAGATGTTAACCCTTCACCAGCCACAAAGACACTCGACAAAGATCCAGAAACTCATTGGAGAAAACCCTTGTAGCTACTGTTTTGTAATGGAACTAGCTTTAAAACATTCTGACTTGCTTATTATTAAATACATGACTTTTGTATTATCTATGGCACTGTAATAACTAATCAGGTGTTGAACAGCTCAAGCTGTTGGGATTTGTTTAAGGTATCCATGCCTCAAGTATCTTTAAACTTTTGTGCTTTTAAGGGTCATCCATCAGCTCTGTGTAATTACTTTTCTCTACAACTAAGACATGTATAACTTCTGCCATCATGAGCAAATATTTGTTGATATGAGTTTTGTATCAAATGTTTTTCTAAAGTAACTGAATACTATTTTACTAACAGTAGAGAATAATCAGCCAACAAGTGAATAAAGTCTTGGCAAACTGCTCTTACGTGGATAATGTTTATTCAAAAAGTAGAGCGAATCAAGACCAGAACAGGACTTAATTTACAATAAAACTCAAATTACATAGTTAAAACATCAAGTTATACACATCCATTTACACAACCTGTACATACATTTCCCCCACCCCCCATAACATTTGCAATTAATTTCAAATAACTTAAATAGTTTTCTACTTAAAAGTGCAAATCCTTACACATGGATTTGAATAAGACCATGGCAATCCGGGATGTGGAGTTCACATCATTTCTTGTGCAATGAACAATAATAATAACAACAATAATAATGTGTGAGTAGATAATTGTTCTCTTCCCATTAAACGTGTGTACTGGTAGAAGTATGTGAACACCCCTTCAAATGAGTGGATTTGGCTATTTCAGCCATACCCATTGCTGACAGGTGTACAAAATCGAGCACACCGCCATGCAAACTCCATAGACAAACACTATCGAGTTCCAAAAAGCCTCTGGAAGCAACGTCAGCACAAGAAATGTTCATCGGGAGCTTCATGACATGGATTTCCATGGCCGAGCAGCCACACACACACAAGCCTAAAATTACCATGCGCATTGCCAAGCGTCGGCTGGAGTGGTGTAAAGCTTGCCACCATTGGACTCTGGAGCAGTAGAAATGAGTTCTCTGGATTGATGAATCAGGCTTCACCATTTGTCAGTCCGACGGACTAAACTGGGTTCGGAAGATGCCAGAACACTACCTGCCCGAATGCATAGTGCCAGCTGTAAAGTTTGGTGGAGGGGGAAAAATGGTCTGGGGCTGTTTTTCATGGTTCGGGCTAGGCCCCTTGGTTCCAGTGAAGGCAAATCTTAATGCTACAGCATACAATGACATTCTAGATGATTCTGTGCTTTTTGCTTTGTGGCAACAGTTTGGGGAAGGACCTTTCTTGTTTCAGCATGACAATACCCCCATCCACAAAGCAAGGTCCATAGAGAAATGGTTTGTCGAGATTGGTGTGGTGGAAATTGACTAGCTTGCACAGAGCCCTGATCTCAACCCCATCGAACAACGTTGGGATGAATTGGAACCCCGACTGCAAGCCAGGCCTAATTGCCCAACCCCACTAATGCTTTTGTAGCTGCATAGAAGCAAGTCCCCGCAGCAATGTTCCAACATCTAGTGGAAAGCCTTCCCAGAGGAGTGGAGGCTGTTAAAGCAGCAAAGGTGGGGACCAACTCCATATTAATGCCCATGATTTTGGAATGAGATGTTCGATGAGCAGGTGTCCACATACCTTTGGTCATGTATAGTATGTATGTATGCATGTAAGGATGGCTGGGGCAGGCCAGTATTACAGGGGTTACATACTCTGGTTGAAAACAACAGGGTTGAAGAGAGGGGATTCTCCAAGTCACAAGGCATGATAAGGTGAGAATGGTAGCGAATTGTTAATATTCTGACACTGTAGGGCAGACGAGAGGGTGAATCTCTACAACCCTCTCCAGGGGTAGCTAGTGGGGAACCCACACACGCTATTGGGCTATACATGCGTCTGTCTATGCATGCAGCCAATGCAAAGAAAACCAAAACTATCACCACAAGCAGATAATATATTACAGTATACTTCATATGTCGCCTGAGCAGTCTACTGTTACCTCTACTGGACAAGAAGAATTGAACTGGAACTCAGGCTGTGAAGAAATTTAAAAAAGGTTTAGACATTACAATAAAACAAAAAAGCACAGAGACAAAACACTAAAAAGTCTCAGTCTTGTGTGTTGTGGGTCAGGAGGACTGTGTGAGATTGGTCTGGTGGTGCAGGACTAAGACTTCTGCTCCGCTCCTGCAGCAGACGCGGCCGTACTCTCCGGTTTAAGGATCTGATAGGTGATGAGATACTCTGGGTAGGCCTGCAAACACACATGGGACAGAAGCCAATGAGAAGAGCAAATACACTGAACTAAAATATTAAAACGCAACAATTTTACAGATTTACAGTTCATATAAAGAATTCAGTCAATTGAAATAAATGAATTCAGCCCTAATCTATGGATTTCACATGACTGGAGAATATAGATATGCCTGTTGGTCACAGATGCCTTTAAAAAAAAAGTAAGGAAGTGGATCAGAAAACCAGTCAGTTTCTGGCGTGACCACCATTTGCCTCATGCAGCGCAAAACCTCCTTCACATAGAGTTGATCAAGCTGTTGATTGTGGCCTGTGGAATGTTGTTCCACTTCAATGGCTGGGCAAAGTCGCTGGATATTGGCAGGAACTGGAACACATTGTCTTACATACTGTCGTACACGTCGATCAAGAGCATCCGAAACATGCTCACTGGGTGACATGTCTGGCGAGTATGCATGAACTGGGACATTTTCAGCTTCTAGGAATTGTGTACAGATCCATGCGACAGTGCATTATCATGCAGAAACATGAGGTGATGGTGGCAGATGAATGGCACGACAACGGGCCTCAGGATCTCGTCACGGTGTCTCTGTGCATTCAAATTGCCATCAATAAAATGCAATTGTGTTTGTTGTCCATAGCTTATGCCTTGACATACCATAACCCCACCGCCACCACGGGGCACTCTGCTCACAACGTTGACATCAACAAACCCCTAGCCCACAAGCCGTTTGCATCTGCCCGGTACAGTTGAAACCAGGATTAATCTGTGAAGAGCACACTTCTCCACGGTGCCTGTGGCCATCAAAGGTGAGTATTTGCCCACCGAAGTAGGTTACAACACCGAACTGCAGTCAGATCAAGACCCTGATGAGGACGACGCACACGCAGATGAGCTTCCCGAGACCGTTTCTGACAGTTTGTGCCAGATTTCTTCAGTTGCACAAACACACAGTTTCATCAGCTCTCCAGGTCAGCAATTTCAGGGAGATCTTATTTCAGCTCATGAAACATGGGACCAACACTTTACGTGTTGCGTTTATATTTTTGTTCAGTGTAATGGAGTACAAATTATTTTCCATTGTGGATGCTTTTTAGTCCAGGTCGAGGCTTAATCTGTGTCCATAATGTCTGGAATTTGGATATAATTGGATATAATTAAAGTTGTATTGAATGGAGTTGAAATCTCACCTGCTCTCCTCTGTAGATGACATACTCTGCGTAGGCCAGGCCGTTGACGCTGGGCCGGCCAATCACAGAGTGATGTCCAGGGGGGGCGTGGGCCATCTTCATGGCACTGAACTGGAGGAAGGACTTCCCCAGGGTTACACGGCAGAATAACATCTGCCTGAAGGTCACAAAGAACAGGGAGAAGAGGCGTCAAATTATGTTTCACTAATGATGTTTCACAATTAACAAATCTCTGATGAAGGCAGGAATTGATTGAGGGGCACTAGTTTGGCAACAGTGATATAGAATGCTCTCGAGTCATCAAGTGCTCTCTTTTCATGAGTTAGAGTAGTAAAGCCTTAAATGCACCTAAATGTGTTCTTTCTATAGATCATGTCTCACCTGTGGCACAGGTAACAGGAGCGGTCTTTGTGTGTGGGGCATCCGGTGCCGCCCCCGATGCCATAAACATACTGGTTACTCTTAGAGGAGTTCTCAGCAAAGTAGATCCCTGCTCCAAACATCCCTCCGATGTACGCATGCCGCTCGTCAAAACCTTTGTGGATGATGGCATTTATGAACGGAGAACCTGGAGAACCAAAAAACATGAAACAAGAACAATGTCAAATACGATTGAAATTGACATCGCTAAAAATAAATAAATGATAAACAGGGTTAACATTTATCCAGTGATGATCAGTTAAGACGTTATTGCTATTAAGAAATAACAAGGAGTGTGGTAAAAAATAAATACAACCGTTTATAATATGAACATGTCTTGTTACCATGGAAGAGCATGCGCTCATTGTGGTGGTTGTGGTTCTCGTCCGATATCTCCTTCTGGCGGTGTGTGTATCGCTCCCGTAGCTTCTTGTTGACCACCTTCTGGATCTGCATGGACACACAGACAGGAATCAACTAGAGAAGCAATAGTGAGGACTTCTAATATTCCTTCCTTTTCAGAAGATGGGATTGTTAACACTGCCCGAGTTCCTGAAACCATAGTGGATTCTTACCAACCAATAACTGTGATCAAGGGTAGTACCAAAGTAAAGATGTGTGTATTTCTATCTCAAATAGATCCATCATATGAGCAAATGTAGATAGTAGTGTGTGTAGTACTGTAATTGAATGTAAAGCTGACCTTGATGATGTTGTATCTGCTGAACACCCCTCCTGCGTTCCCTCCATCCCTGTGTTCTCTGATGCTACTTTGCATCTTGAGCAGAGAGAAGAAAAAATAAAAAGTTAGTCTTAAAAAAGCACAGGATTTCATTACATTTCTCCAAACATGGCACTCTTTCACCCTTGAGTAGAGTTGCAAAGGGAGGGTATATGATCGGAAACTATTAGAATTTTGGTAACCATCAAGGAATATATTATTTTTTCCCGACGACATCTAGTGGCGTTTCCGGGTACTTTAGATTAGTGGCGTCTTATCTCCGACCCCCTGTTTAACATGTATAAAAAAACATTTAAATAAAGGAAAAACTGAATAACAAAGCAGTAAAACATCCTAAATATAAAACAATCAACTTAATGAATACCATTGCTGTTAAATATGAGGGTTTCAGCATGAAATTGTAAAATAAATAAAACATTTTATAAAAATGTCAATATGACCTTGTTGTAAATGTTTTGGGGCAAAACTGGTTGCAATTGGGGGAAAAAAGTCAATAGTTGGAAGGAAATAATGCAATTGTTGATTAGATGCTTTAATTTTTTGGGGGCTATTTTCTAGGCTACACATATTAAACATTAATACTTTGACAGTACCAGTCAAAGGATTGGACACCTAATCATTCCAGGGTTGTAATTTATTTTCAACAAATGTTCTAACTTGTAGAATCATAGTGAAAACATCAAAACTATAAATAACACATATTGAATCATGTAAAAATATATTAATATATTTTCTAATTGAGATACTTCAAAGTACCAACCCTTTGCCTTGATGACAGCTTTGCACACTCTTGGCATTCTCTCAACCAGCTTCATGAGGTAGTCATCGGGAATGCATTTCAATTAACAGGTGTGTCTTCTTAACCTCTCTAGGGTATGTGGGACGCTAGCGTCCCATCTGGCCAACATCCAGTGAGGTTGCAGAGCGCCGAATTCAATTAGAGAAATGCTCATTATAAAAATTCAGAAGTCAGTAGTCATCGGGAATGCATATATTTCACTTAACAGGTGTGCCTTGTTACAAATTTGTGTAATTTCTTGCCTTCTTAATGCATTTGAGCCAATCGGTTGTGTTATGACAAGGTAGGGGGGTATACAGAAGATAACCCTATTTGGTAAAAGACCAAGTCCATATTATGGCAAGAACAGCTCAAATAAGCAAAGAGAAACGACAGTCTATTGTGACTTTAAGAAATGAAGGTCAGTCAATGTGGAAAATTTCAAGAACTTTGAAAGTTTCTTCAAGTGCAGTCGTAAAAACCTTCAAGCGCTATGATGAAACTGGCTCTCATGAGGACCGCCACAGGAAAGGAAGACCCAGAGTTGCCTCTGCTGCAGAGGACAAGTTCATTAGGGTTACCAGCCTCAGAAATTGCAGCCCATATAAATGCTTCAGAGTTCAAGTAAAAGGCATCAACATCAACTGTTCAAATTTAAGATTTTCAGTTCCAACCGCCTTATCTTTGTGAGACGCAGAGTAGGTGAATGGATGATCTCCGCATATGTGGTTCCCACCGTGAAGCATGGAGGAGCAGGTGTGATGGTGCTTTGCTGGTGACACATTGATTTATTTAGAATTCAAGGCACACTTAACCAGCATGGCTTCAACAGCATTCTGCAGCAATACGCCATCCTATCTGGTTTGCGCTTAGTGGGACTATCATTTGTTTTTCAACAGCAGAATGACTCAACACAACTCCAGCTGTGTAAGGGCTATTTGACCCAGAAGGAGAGTGATGGAGTGCTGCATCAGATGACCTGGCCTCCACAATCACCCGATCTCAACCCAATTGAGATGGTTTGGTGTAAGTTGGAGCGCAGAGTGAAGGAAAAGCAGCCAACAAGCGCTCATCATATGTGGGAACCCCTTCAAGACTGTTGGAAAAGCAATTCAGGTGAAGCTGGTTGAGAGAACGCAAAGCTGTCAAAGGCAAAGAGCTGCTACTTTGAAGAATCTCAACTATAAAATATATTTTGATTTGTTTAACACTATTTAGTTACTACATGATTCCATGTGTGTTATTTCATAGTTTTGATCTCTTTATTTTTTATTTTGTAGAAAATTAACGAAGAAAAAACTGGAATGAGAAGGTGTCCAAACTTTTGACTGGTACTGTGTGTGTGTGTGGTGTGTTAAATAACACACAGTCAAAGGTTTGGACACCTACTCATTCCAGTTTTTTTTTTTCATTATTATTCTACAAAATGCCAGGAGTAGGCTACCTACCCCAATGCATAGTGCCAACTGTAAAGTTTGGTGGCGGATGAATAAACGGTCTGGGGCTGTTTTTCATGGTTCGGTCTAGGCCCCTTAGTTCCAGTGAAGGGAACTTATAACTTAATGCTACAGCATACAATGACATTCTAGATGATTCTGTGCTTCCAACTTTGTGGCAACAGTTTGGGGAAGGCCCTTTCCTGTTTCAGCATGATAATGCCCCTTACACAAAGCAAGGTCCATACAGAAATGGTTTGTCGATCAGTGTGGAAGAACGACTGTCCTGCACAGAGCCTTCACTTTACACCTACCTACATGTACAAATTACCTCAACTAACCTGTACCCCCACAAATTGACTCGGTAACGGTACCTCCTGTATATAGCACCGTTTATGTTATGTAATTTTAAAAAATACTTTAGAAAATATTTACTAAATAAACGTAACTATTTCTTGATCTGCATTGTTTGTTAAGGGCAAGTAAATAAGCATTTCACAGTAAGAATTTTCAGCACGTGACAAATAACATTTGATTTGACACACACACACACACACACACACACACACACACATCTGTACCCACCTCCTCCTCCACTGATTGGCCCTCTTTGTCGTCAGGGGCTAGATCGATCAGGACCGTGCCCTGGTTGGCACAGTGGAATGTCAGGTACGGGTTGGCACCTGGAGAACAAACAAAGCACCTGTTACACACTCATACTTGGTTATATATATTGGGGTGGTTTTCCACCTATGCTTTAAGGGCAAGTATACCAGACACATATTGGGCCTAATCCTGGACTACAAATAACTTTCAATAGAGAATCAACATTCCAGGAATAGGAAGAAAAGTCTGGGAAGTATTTGATGCAACAATAAATGGGAAACATCACATCAGCGCCTCAGAGATTTCTCTGGGAATGTCCTGACCTTGTTGTCCCCCCAGCAGCCTCTCCACTCCCTTGATGAGTTTGTGTCGGTGGCCGTAAGCGTTGATCCCAATCTCTTTCAGTTCCTCGTGACCCATGTCAGCCAGCACATCCAGAGAGATCTGGGAAAGAACAGGACATTTCGTACAGAGCAGGGATCCTGAACTGTGACATGACAACAGCTACTCCAAGAGGGGCAAAGATAGATAAAATATTAGACTAATTAGAAGCCCTATTGAATTAAAAATTATAACATGAAACCCAAATCAATGAACACTCACCTGTTCTCTCTCAAAGATTTCCCTTATATGCTCCAGACCCAAGCTCTTCAGGAACTGACCGATGTTCATGTCCAACATCGCCACTGGAATACAAACACCACAAGAGCCAATTCAGCATGTGAGTAAAATGACTGATTCATCTGTACTGACTAAGATTTCAACCATATTCTACCAAAACTAGTAGAATATCAGCTGCTTGCTAAAACCCAGCTCAGTTTCGATCCAGGCTCTTCATCTATACTCACATTCCCCCTCCTTCCTGTCGGAGCCTGCAGCCCCGTCGGCCACTCCGGAGGTCCCTGCGGCCCCGAGCTCGTTGAGGGGCCCAGCCAGGTTGTCGATACTGCTGGCTGCAGACAGGCAAGAGGGCGTGGAGGCTGGGGAGATGACCGAGCCTGCACTGACCACCGTGGCCTGGGGCTTGAAGCAGCTGGGCAGGGCATCCGGGGGCATGGCATCCATCAGCAGGGCACGGATGTCATCAGCCTGAAATATATATATATGAGAAAGTATTCAGACTCGTTGACTTTTTCCACATCTTGTTACATTACAGCCTTATTATAAAAGGATTTATAAATTATACATTTTTATAAATCACACCCATAATACCACACCCGTAATACACCATAATGACAAAGCAAAAACAGGTTTAGAAATGTAATTTATTACAAATATAAAACAGAAATAACTTATTTACATAAGTATTCAGAGCCTTTGCTATGATACTCGAAATTGAGCTCATGTGCATCCTGTTTCCATTGATCATCCTTGAGATGTTTCTACAACTTGATGATTCCACCTGTGATAAATTCAATTAATTGCCTTTCCAAATAATGTCCACACCTGTCTATATAAGGTCCCACAGTTGAAATTGCATGTCAGAGCAAAAACCAAGCCATGAGGTCGAAGGAATTGACCGTAGAGCTCCGAGACAGGATTGTGTCGAGTCACAGATCTGGAGAACCAAAACATTTCTGCAGCATTGAAGGTCCCCAAGAACACAGTGGCCTCCATAATTCTTAAATGAAAGAAGTTTGGAACCACCAAGACACTTCCTAGAGCTGGCCATCTGGCCAAACTGAGCAATCGGGGGAGAAGGGACTTGGTCAGGGAGGTGACCAAGAACCCGATGGTCACTCTGACAGAGCTCCTCTGTGGAGATCGGAGAATCTTCCAGAAGGACAACCATCTTGCAGCACTCCACCAATCAGGCCTTTATGATAGAGTGGTCAGACGGAAGCCACTCCTCAGTAAAAGGCACATGGCAGCCGGCTTGGAGTTTGCCAAAAGGCAGCTAAAGACTCTCAGACCATGAGAAACAAGATTCTCTGGTCTGATGAAACCAAGATTGAACACTTTGGTCCTCACGTCTGGAGGAAACCTGGCACCATCCCTACGGTGAAGCATGGTGATGGCAGCATCATGCTGTGGGGATGGTTTTCAGCGGCAGGGAGTGGAAGATTAGTCAGGATCGAGGCAAAGATGAATGGAGCAAAGTACAGAGAGAACATTGATGAAAACCTGCCCCAGAGCACTCAGGACCTCAGACCTGGGCAAAGGTTCACATTCCAACAGGACAATGACCCTAATCACACAGGCAAGAGAAGGCAGGAGTGGATTTGGGACAAGTCTCTGAATGTCCTTGAGTGGCCCAGCCAGAGCCTGGACTTAAACCTGATCAAACATCTATGGAGAGACCTGAAAATAGCTGTGCAGCAACACTCCCCATCCAACCTGACCTTGAGAGGATCTGCAGAGGAGAATGGTAGAAACTCCCCAAATACAGGTGTACCAAGCTTGTAGCGTCATACCCAAGAAGACGAGGCTGTAATCACTGCCAAAGGTGCTTCAACAAAGTACTGAGTAAAGGGTCTAAAAAACAGTTTTTGCTTTGTCATTATGGGGTAATGTGTGCAGATTGATGAGAAAATAAACAATTTAATCAATAATAAAAATTTTAAAAAGGCTGTAACCTAACAAAATGTGGAAAATGTCAAGGGGTTTAAATACTTTCCGAATGCACTGTAGATGGGGAAAAAATGGTAAGCATATCATAATTCAAGCAAATGCCTGCCATTTAGAGCAAAAAACACTTGATTTTGTGGCATTGCTAACTGCTTTAACAGTAGGGGAGCAAGACGTTTTACCGTAGCCAGGTCCAGTGCGGTCTGTCCCTCCTGGTTCTTCATGGTGGGGTCTGCTCCGTGGGCCAGCAGCAGAGCACACAGCTGGGTACGGCCCTTCTGAGCTGCTTCGTGGAGCGGGGTGAAGGCCCATTTATCTGTAGCGTTCACACATGTGTTGAACTTTATCAGAAGGGCAGCAATGTCCACGTGCTGTAAGAGAGAAAGAGGAGAGAAAGAGGAAAGACAGGAGAGGAGTAGATGAGAGACAGCGGAGAGGAGCAGAGAAGATAGAAGTAGCAGATGAGACACGAGAGGAGATCAGCAACACAATTTAATCATGACATGCCCAAAAACTGATGACAGCCAAGCTCTTACATATCTAAGCTTTCCACAAGGTCACTTTCACAGTGTGGGTGTTTTCTCCTGTCCTGTATGGTTTTCTATAAGGTTTTGTAACCTAAACAATGCATACAATACCTTCTAAGAAATCCTCCAAGCTGTTACATATTTTAGGCCAGAAGGTCACAGGGTAGGTGTTTTGTATGCATTGTCTATGCTAAAAAAAAACGTACAGCATGTACAATGGGTTCCAAGGCCTGATGTAGACTTGGCGCGAACTCACCCCATAGGAGGCAGCGTTGTGCAGGGGGATGAGGCCTCCCTTGTCCTGCGCATTGACGTCAGCCCCGTGCTCCAGGAGGTACTCCGCCACCTCCAGGTTGTTGTAGCCAGCTACAGGAGGGGAGAAACATGAAGGATGACAACATGAAAGATATTTCTGTAATGTGTCAAAGTAATAATATAGCTCCAAATGATCTAAATCCCCAGGGTTTGATGATCTGCCTGTCATAATTGTATGTAAGGAGATAAGCGTCTGTGTGTGTGTCCCACATTTGCTATTAAATGAATTGATTCCACTGCTTTGCTTGCTATTACGGGATTAGGCTGGGTAACTGTAAAGCACTGACAATTGCTAATGTAAAGTGTGCTTTATAAAAATATAAAATGGATTTGATTCCATGAATAGATTCTGAGGGCTGGTACGTCCAGTACCTGCGAGGTGCAGAGGGGTGGAGTTACGTCCCTGTGTGTCTCTACAGTTGATGTTCTCTGGGCTGCAGAGTTTCTGGACGCGGGCCAGACAGCCCTTCTTAGCAGCGTCCAGCAGCGCAGCGTCTCCTCTCAGCAGGTCCTGGATGTCCGTGTCGCCATCCTTCACCATGTCCAGAGGCATGTTACCATCACGGTTCTTCTTGGTGGGGTCCGCTCCATGCTGGAAAAACATCATAAATATACACTGAACAAAAATATAAAAACGCAACAAGCAACAATAACAAATTCATTGAGTTACAGTTCATATAAGGAAATCAGTCAACTGAAATAAATTCATTAGGCCCTAACCTATGGTTTTCACATGACTGGGAATACAGATATGCATCTGTTGGTAACAAATAGCTTAAAAAAGGTAGGGGTGTGGATGTCTGGTTTGACCACCATTTTATTGTGGCCTGTGGAATGTTGGCTCACTCCTCTTCAATGACTGAAGTGGTTGGGAACTGGAACACGCCATTGTACACATTGATCCAGAGCATCCCAAACATGCTCAATGGGTGAAATGTCTGGTGAGATGCGGGCCATGGAAGAACCGGGACATTTTCAGCAATCAGGAATTGTGCACAGATCCTTGCAACATGGTTCATTGTTCATGCTGAATCAAGAGGTGATGGCGGTGGATGAACGGCACGACAATGGGCCTCAGGACCTTGTCATGGTATGTCTGTGCATTCAAATATCCAATCAATAAAATCAATTGTGTTCGTTGTCCGTAGATTATGCCATACCATAACCCGACCACCACCATTGGGCACTCTGTTCACAACAATGAAATCAGCAAACCAGTCACCCACACGACACCACATCTATCATCTGCCAGGTACAGTTGAAACTGGGATTCATTTGTGAAGAGCACAATTCTCCAACATGCCAGTGGCCATCGAAGGTGAGTATTTGCCCACTGAAGTCGGTTACGATGCCCAACTGCAGTCAAAAACAAATTGACACCTGTGCCATTGTGTTGTGCGAAAACTGCACATTTTAGAGTGGTCTTTGATTGTCTCCAGCACAAGGTACACCTGTGTAATGATCATGCTGTTTAATCACTTTCTTGATATGCCACACCTGTCTGGTGGATGGACTGTCTTGGCAAAGGAGAAATGCTCCCTAACAGGGATGCAAACAAATGTGTACCAAACATTTTTGCGAAATATGTTTTTTTGTACGCATGGAACATTTCTGGGATCTTTTTTCAGCTCATGACACATGGGACCAACACTTTACATATTGTTAAGTATACATACAAAAATCTCATAGTTTAATAGTTTGTTCTATTGTAGAAAATCTCTTATAGCTATACATATTTCCCTGTTTTGACTATATAAATGCCTCCTTGTAGCCTCAGGCCATTTGGTCCTGATCATTTCAGAAGAGGCACGGGAAGACTAACCTTGAGCAGCAGTTTGCAGATCTCGTATTTGCCCTTGGCGGCAGCCTCGTGGAGCGGGGTGAACTTCCAGAGGTCAGCTACGTTCACCGATGCCCCGTGTCTCACCAGCAGCTCAGCCACCTCATAGTGACCGTAGGAGCAGGCGTTGTGGAGGGGCACCAGACCACTGCAGGACATACAGAAGAGGCTAACTAGTTACACCACCGAAGGAACATAGATCCTATAAATGATGCATATCAAATCATTGAAAGTTCCAAGTACCGTGTGTATTTAATGCAAAATAAAATCCAATGATAAAGACTTATTCAAAACAGAATGAAAGCCTTTTTATGGACTATCTGATGCAAATGCCACAGTCTTGTAAAAACAGACAGACCAAGATAATACATTAACATTTTAACCATTTAGCAGACGCTCTTATCCAGAGTGACTTACAGGAGCAATTAGGGTTAAATGCCTTGCTCAAGGAACGAGACAAGAGCAGACATGATTTTCTTTGCTTGTCGGGCTCAGGGTTTCGAACCAGCAATCTTTCAGTTACTCGCCCAACGCTTTAACCGCTAGGCTACATTGTCCTCCTAGGGTGGACGACACGTACCCTTTGTCTTTAGCATGTACGTCAGCTCCGTGATGTAGCAGGTACTCCACCACGGCCACACGGTTGTAGCCTGCAGCAAAGTGCAGAGGGGTAGAGTGACGACCCTCCAGGTCCCGACAGTTCACGTTCTGAGGAGTGCAGAGTTGCTACAACACACAGACAGAAGATCAAGCGTGAGAGGATTGAGGGAGACATCTTGGATTCGTGGTGGTATGTAGAGGATCGTTGATGCATGTAACGGGATTGAACTCACGAACCGGAGACAATGTAGCTGATCAGCTTACCTGCACAGTGTCCAAATCTCCAGCCTTGGCAGCTTCCAGAAACCGGTAGTCGACATCAGAGTTACGAGTTGGAATATTTTCTGTATGAAAGAGACCAACATTGTTAAATAACATACCGAGAGATAAAACGTTTTAAAAAACACTAAGATTTATGTTGCTCATACATCAATAGTTTCTCTATTATACATCTTGCTAACTTTCCAACATTGATTGGCATAGCGTAGAATTTACGGCCATGCATCTTACATCCACACAAGCAACATTGTCAATCACAATGTAGATAGAAGAATATGAAAAATAATCTTTGTATTTAACCAAGACGCTCTACTGCTGTACCATTGAGGATCTGCTGCACGGCCTCGTTGCCCATCTGTGAGGCAGTAAAGCCCTGCAGGGAGACGATGGCCGGGTCGGCCCCGTAGCTCAGCAGTAGTTTGCATGTCTGGATGTGGCCCGCCAGGGCTGCCCTGTGGAGGGCCGTCTGACCCAGGGTGTCCACCGCATTTACCTGGAGGAAGGGAGAGAGACGGATAGAGGGAAGAGCCAGTCACTCAAACAGCAACATACTCACAAGCTAAATATGATACATTTATTTCATGATATATTTTCACGTTATCAGTCACGTTATCAGATAGGCTAGGAGCAAGTGAGAGAGAGAAAGGAGAGAAGAGAGCGAGATGAAAAGGTACATTAAATGATATGGTAATAGTGAGACCCTGCAGTGTTCACCTTGGCTCCATGTTTCTGCAGCACGTCCAGGATGTCGTTGTGTGCTCTCTCAGCCGCTACATGCAGAGTCGTCATGAAGCTACAGACAGGACGAGAGAGAGACAGAGACAACCATTCGTACCTCACTCAGGTGCTATATGAATGCATATGGCAGTGTTTCCAGACGGCGTGCAAAGGTCCCAAAAACACCAACACTCTCAATTGTAACCAATAGGTACCAAAGTATTTTTGGTGGGGGGAGGGGCGTCTTTTACAGTGGTAGGAGAAACACTGATACATGGTCTCTGAGTTTTAATGGTGTCTTACTCTTTGTTCTTCTCGTTGACGTTGGCACCTTTACGCAGTAGCAGCTCGGTCACCTGCTTCCGTTTGGGGTGAGGGGAAGCAACGGCACAGTGCTGAAACAGAGGGACAACTCCTTCCATCACATGGTTTATGCAAAATCCTTCTGGTTTTGAACTCGTTTTATAGTGGTCATCCTAGGTTATGCATGTCACACAAACGCGTTCTGATAGAGACAAAATATTATTATGGCACCCCTGTCCCCTATATAGTGCTCAACTTTTGACCGCGGACCACTTTTCAAAAGTAGTGCACTAAAGGAATAGTTTGCCATTTGTGACACATCCATAGCTGTATATTATGAGATAATGTTAGGTGTCAGCACTGTGACATTGAGCATTAGCCAGAAGGAGAATGGATCTCACCAGGGCTGTCTCGTTGGTCTGTGGGTGTTTGAAGCTAATGATCTCCAGAGCCAGAGTCTTCTTCACCTTGGCCATGTCTGCCTCCCGAGCTGCCTGGAGCAGCGAATGACCTTTAAACTCATCTGGATGGTAGAAAGAGGATATTGACATTAATGTGAGAAGATCTGAGTGCTCAGGCAGGCATTATCTTCAGTTTAGAAGGCGTGTGAGAGTGTGTTGTGTGCCATCTATAGTCTTTGTGAATAGGGAGTGATGTGTGTGTATATAAGTATGTTTTTAAAATTTGTTAACATGTATAAGGTGGGTGTGTGTGTGTGTGTGTATGCATGTCTCCCAGCAGAACTCACAGGTGAGCCGCTCTTTGAGTTCAGGGGTGGGGGCCAAGTCCACGGCACTCTTGCTGTGGCAATTGAGCAGGTTGGGGTCGGCCCCGTGGCTCAGCAGCAGAGAACAGACCTCGACACGGTTCTTAGATGCGGCCTCGTGGAGAGGGGTGAACTGCCACAGGTCCATGGCATTCACACATGCTCCATGCTGTAAACACATAGATGAGTTAATCAGTCATTCTCCATCAATAAAAGCATTCGACATTCTAAAAGTCGAATTAAAGTGGGGTTTCAATAACAGGTCTATAGAACCCTTACCTTGAGAAGAAGCTCTGTGACCTCAAAGTGTCCATAGGAACAGGCGTTGTGAAGAGGGACCAGGCCACTGTATGACAAATATACAGCTTTTTAACTGAATGATCATCATTCATTTCAAGTTCTACAAATTAACATATTCTATCACCATGACAATATGGTTGACTTTCTCAGCTGTGAAAATGTCTGAGAATGATTCTTAGACGAGGAAACAGGGTAATGGCTCCTAATATAATTCACTACTTTTAACCAGGGCCTATATTGCGTTTTTGCGATGCAGTCCATTTCAGAATTGTCTTACCCTTTGTCCTTGGCATGGACATCTGCCCCGTGCTGCAGCAGTAGCTGGACGATGCGTACGCGGTTGTAACCAGCCGCCAGGTGCAGTGGGGTGGACTGGAAGAGGGGACATGTTATTAGACACACAGAGCTCAGAGTCAATGCACCTCAGAACACACTGCCTTTAGGGAGCCAGAGTGAGTGAATGGCTGATTATGCTTGGAAGCAAACTGTATACACTAGGTGGTCTGTGTGTTTTCATTGCAGTCAGGGTAAATGGTGGAAGGATGCAAGCTCAGAAAGGCTATAGTCCACCACAAAACAACAACTAGTGCTTTTTGAAGTCGGATCGGTTTGATTATTAAAAAATACATCCATCTATACATTAAATGCATTAATGGAAATTCCAAAGGCCAAAAAATAGTGAACATTCAATTGCCAGGTTCACTATGAGTATAGATCAAGGGAATTACCATGACATGTTAAAATATCAGTTGTGTATGTTACTTAGTTATTTGATTACTTGATTTTTAATTCCTTAAAGTCATAGTCTCTGCTCAGGCAGTAGCAGCCAGACAATATTATTTCTATGTTCTCCATACCGTACTGCCATTAGTCATCCTATTTAGCTCGGTTCGTCTGCCTAAATAGGCTGCAGAGCAGTCTGACATTTATTTTTTATTAGTTCTTCAAAGTAGATAAGGCATACTTCCACGAACTGTCTCTAACCCTCTCTCGTTCTGTTGTGTACATTCCACCCTCATGCGGTCTGTGTGTATTTAATCTAACGTAGCAGGCATAAAAGTTTATCTATCGCCGTCCAAGATGGAAAGAACAGGCGCAATGGGTTATGGTCATTACCACATTCCTGAGCAGAACTAGGTTGAATATTTGCTTAATGAAAACTACAACCCTCTTCAGCCCAGCTTCCCACAGTTCTTGACTTGATTTCTCCCGTGAATTATTTGATTTCTCTCTAGAGAAACGGCAAGTTCGCCTCGCAAAAAACCTTTCAATTCAAGGAGTTTAACAGACGTTGGTCAATTAGTTGTTTAATAGCCCCCCACCCCACAAAAAAAGTGGTTAATCGCTTAGCACTAACAACTGCCCTATCTATGCAAGTCACACACTGACACGAGCTTACCTCTGAAAATAAAGGAGAAAAGGGAAATCTGACTTCCAACATACATCAAATTAATGTGAAATGTAAACATTGAGCTAGTCAAAACAGAGTTTGTCCCTCAACTACACCCCTTACAAAACATAACATATAGGTTGCTAAAAGGCTGGCTAAGGAAGGCTTGAATCTACTGTGTACTCATGAAAATGTGTTTGTGTATGCCCATTCCAAATCACATGATGCCTATGTGAACCAAGCATTACAACGTTAGTGTACGCAAAGCTGTGTCATAGATAACAGTTATCCAACCATGAGTCTACCAACAGTTGACCTTGCAGACAGAGAGGAAGAAACAGCAGCATTCATGCACTGGTATTAAGAAAAAAATAAGACCACTGCACAACTCAGACATAGTGAGGATGAGCACTGAATCACCAGAACACGACAGATTAACCAAATCAAATCAGGGCCCAGTTTCCCAAAAGCATCTTAAGGCAATGAATGGTCTTCAGTTCTTTTGGGAAACCGGGCCCTGACTAATAATAGGATCATTCAGTGTTCGATGAAGGCAATCACAAGGAAAGAAATGCATTAATACAAAAAGCATGAGCAGCGACGACGGCACAGCACTTAAAGATGAGGAATTATTTGTTTCGTTTTTAACCAAGGAATGTGACCTAGTCAAGATTACAAGAAGTGGACAGTGACCAAATCACAAACAGTACAAGAACTGATTGACAAAATGCAGGTGGAGGCTTCCAGACATGCGCATATGATTATCAAAAAAAAAGGAAAGTCACAGGCCTACAATAAATAGAATGATTGAAGAGCAAGAAGTGATTGAAACTTGGCAGAGGTGAAAGGGAGTAAAGCAGTTAGATAGAGGGGTGCAGAAAGGAGGAGGGAGCACTCTGGAAAAGCAGGCAATGTGGAATTTGAGCTCCTTTCCAAATCCAACGAGCTGAGCGGCAGTGGCCTTAGAACCACCTTCCAACCTCCACCACATGCACTAACACACAAGACACCTGGGTACAAATAGTAGGCACATCTGATTTCTTTCAAATACTTTCAGAACTTGATTGAGGCTGCCTGGAGTGTCAAATGGGCGTAGTTTACACTTTGGGGACTCGTCTTACGCCATCATTACCATTGTACCAGACAAGCTCAATCACACACAGCTAAAGTATTTGAAAGAGAACAAATCGTATTTCAACCCAGGTCTGGCGCGCACACACACACACACACACACACACACGCACGAGCATTAGGGTGGGAAATATGAAAGTGACCAGTAGACCCAGGTCCATGATGTGCAATTATGAGTGAGAGCCAGCGTATTGGTCAAATAAAACACGGATTAAAGAAAAGATGTACATCACAAAAGTGCAACAATCAGGTGGCTGTTATCGAGAAACTTACCAGCATTTTTTGGGATGTTGACTGATCGACAATGTTGCCAGATTCACACAAAAAAACAAAACAAAACAAAAAATTACAAAATTGTAGCATTTTTCACAGCAAGAGAGGATACTTCTAGCCTATCAGCCTTTTAAAGTAATTGAAAAACACACCAGAATTATCACTTTATATAAATTCATAGTGACACCAGGTACAATGAGTACACAGCTTAAGGGAAATGTGACTTCTCTCATGGCTTCTCAGAGGTATTCTAAATAAAGGCAGCCAGGCTCCATGGTTATCCCCTAAGGACAAGAGGCCCAGTCATAAACCCAAATTATGTTCCACCAACAAATCAGAGATGGAGGAAGAAAAGCTGCTATGATTAGATTTTTTTTAAGGATTTCCTAAATGTCAGTTGAGAACAAGGTAATGTGCTTGGAAAACCTATATCAAAGAATATTGATTAGGATTTTAATGTATGCACTTCAGGGACCTGGTTAGCCAGAGTGAAATATGATGGCAGAAAAATACTGCTCATCCTAATCAATAGCCTCAAGAGTACACATTACTCATGATAACGAAAAGGAGACCAAGATATGGTTTCTTGCCAACTAGGAGATTTTTGACTAGGACTTCCCTACTTATGAGAATGCACTGGGGGTGAAAAACTGAATATTTAAAAACTGGTGCCAAACAGGAAAAGGGGTAAACAAAAAATATAAAAATCAAAAACAACCCAGTCCTACTCCACAATTACCAATGCAAAGTGGAGCCTTGTGACTTTTCAAGCACACACTTTCCTCAGATTGAAGTTAATTGTCTGACGCCCGAGTAGAGAAAGGAAGGCTCTGGTGAAGCACAATGCTCTTTGATCTAAACACTCACGCATCAACAGCTAAAAACAATAACGCAAAGATCTACAATATGCCGACAAAGCCTGGCATGAGTCATGACAGCAAGCCAATGACAGTGACACAGTGTGCTAAAGGAGGCAGAATGCAATGATCTAAAATTAAATTCCCATAACATATACACCACATGATAGAATAGGAATGGACGTGGTTAACCATGACCTAATATTAAACAGATTGCTAGGCCTACATAAAGAAAAAGAGCTGAAAGCTTAGAGCTATTATATTCAATTAGAGCTCAAGATAACAGTTTTGTTTGGAATTAGGAAAATTCAATGGATATAGTGACAACTAGGTTATGGAAAACATTGGGTGTGCAGAAGACAGAAGATCAGTGTTTCTAGGGTTAGGGGTAATTGAGGGACCAAAATAAAAGTGAAAATAGTTTTTGCCAATAAGATAAGAGCTTTAGTCTTAACCACAGCAAAACATGTTTTACTTAACTTCTACACAAGGGATGGTTGAACAGGGTGAGCCATGTTAATATACAATGAAACAAACGGATTACATTTCGACTCTGATCACAGGAGCTAAAAATATTTTAGACAGATGGGCATCTTTTAGGTCAAATATCAGAGAAATCCATGTTGATAGATAACCATTAAAGGGATACTGAAGGATTTTGGCCATTTATCTTCTCCCCCAGAGTCAGATGAATACGTGGATACCATTACCATTTTTATGTCTCTGTGCAGTGTGAAAGACGTTGCTAACTAGCGTTAGTGCAATTGATAACTAGTTTTAGCGCAATGGCTGGAAGTCTATGGTAATTGCGAGCATGCTAATAGATACCATAGACACAGATAGAACAATGAGACAGATATTTCACCAGATGTATAAATATGAAGCACCCGCTTGGTGTTTCCACTTAATACAAAATATAGTAGTGAGAGGAAGCCCAGTGGCCGGCAAAAGATGAAAGGAGATGGAGTTTGGCCAACATTTAGCAAATTGTCTCATCGATGAAACATTTGATCTCAATACAGTTTTCTGTTGCCAAAACTACAATCTGTTATGAACAGAGTGGACTAAGTTTTGTAGACTTTACCCTTTGCCAAAACTTAAAAAATGGCATTGTTTCAAAGGAATGCAAAGGTGAATTGAGTTATTACTCAGTGCACTTCACTGACTAGGCGTTACCTAAAGGAAATATGCAGACGCTTGCTAGAACGGACCAGTAGGATCTCGCTAGCTCTTGCTTGGCTCTGCCCACCTCCTTGCATGTTCTGCCCACTATGACTCATTTGGTCCTATTGGAAACGACAGGCTGTGGTCTATCTTGGTTTGGATATATAAAAATCTTTCCCACTGACTTCCAGACATAGCGCTAATGCTAGTTAGCATCTGCTCACAAAACTACATCTAACTTCCTTCATACTGGATGCAGACATAAAAATGGTATCCATTAGTGCATATGACCCTGGGGAAGCAGATAAATCCCAAGTATCCCTTTAAGTCAATACAGTAAATTGAGTCAAGCTTCCCCTGCTTAAAACCAATCCAATGACAAATCCTTTTCATATTATGCAGACTAGGTTGAGATGGTGTTTTTAATCCCCACACAACAGTGACTTTGTTTTGGTAATTAGGCTGACAGAGTTACTCCATACTTTTGTTGCTGTTGGTCACGCAAATCTTATGAACAATTCAAGCATCTGCTACAATAGTATACAACATTAACAGAATGGGTGGGGATGGAAGGTTGTGATGGTGATATTTTACCTTGCGGCCATCACTGGCATGGCAGTTGACATTTAACGGGGTCAGTAGTGCCATCAGTTTCTCCTCGTTGCCACTCCTGTAGCACACAGATAACAGAGGAGAGACATTACATATGTTGTATTATAAAATGTGTAAAGATGTGACAGGTAACATAAAAATAGCACTGACCTTGCTGCTTCCAGGAGTTCATCCTTCTTGTACTCACCTGAATACAAAATAACAGGTTAGAACAGTAAAGTCAAGACAAGCCATGATTCACATAAAAGGTTACAGTCAAGGTCGTTAAAGTTGCAGTCAAGTTAAAACAGAAAGACAACCTTGGAACATACCCAACATAATGGAGGAGATAACTGACTGAAAGGGGATAGTTGTATGAAACTCACCAGTGAGCACAGCCTTGGCAGAGGGGTCTGCCAGATCCAGGGCAGACTTGCCGTCCGTATTACGGATGTTGGGATCGGCGCCATGCTGGAGGAGCACTTTGTGAAGGAGACAGGAAACAGTTTCAAAATTTTAATTCAATTATAGTCCTATACCTTTGAGTTTAGCGTACTTTAATTTAACTATAGTCATGCACCTAGGTACCCTTGTAGATTACGTAAATTCAATAGAGTCAACATAAACCTTGTTAATTTTGGAAAAGTTAACAGTGTTGAAAGAAACAAAATAGTATATTTGGGTGGAGGAATAAAGCACTGGGAGCAGCAATATTGTGTGGACCTCTCATTCATTTATCACAAAAAAAAAGGGCCCAGCACAGGTTTAGGATGTGCATGTCACCCTCATTATATTCAAAGACAAAACAAAACAGACTCATCATGGTAATCCATCCTTACCGATGCACACATCAATCTTGCCTTTGATGGCTGCCTCGTGCAGAGGTGTGTAGTTCCAGTTGTCCCGTGCATTGGGGTCTGCACCTTGGCACAGCAGGAGACTGACCACCTCGGCATGGCCAAAGGAGCAGGCGTTGTGAAGGGGAATGAGACCACCGTCGTCTCGAGCATGCACATTTGCTCCAGTCTGTAAAAGGTGCTCAACCACATCCTTTCGTCCAAAACCTGACATGGCAACAGACAAAACCTGGTCAGCGAATACAAGTTAAGTTTCATTAGGTGCATGTAAAGGAGACACGTGGTATGCACGTCCAACTAAATGCTTACTTGCAGGTTCTTTCGACATTGCAACAACAATAAGAAATAAAGATAAGAATATCAACATAAAGTAAATGGCTCAGTCGAACAGAATAAACATTTTAGCATAAGTACAATACAGGAAGGCACAATTTATAAGGCAGCAGGTAGCCTAGGGGTTAAGAGGTTGGGCCAGTAACCGAAAGGTTGCAGTGTAGAATCACCGAGCTGACTGTGGAAATCTGTCTATGTGCACGTCAGCAAGGCACTTAACCGTGATTCCTCCTGTAAGTCATTTTGGGTAAAAGTATCTAAATGTATAGGAGGGGGTGACCTTTTGCCTAAATGGTAAAGTAATGTCACTTTTACAAAAGAAAACAGAAAAATACAGAGAGCAAAATATCAACAACCTAAACTACTCTTTTTTGCAGATCCTCTAGAATGTCAAAACGGGGTGTGCACAATTGTGTCCAAGCCCTGCACTAAACAGTCCGGATTCCATAAATCAGCTGGTAACCAACCATTGCGTTTCTGAACAGGGGTGTGTTAGTACTGGGTAAGAACAAAACAAGTTAAAACACTGGGGGTCGCCAATGATTAAATGTATTAACACCCATGGAACAACACATCCGTGAATTTGATTACACTTAGTAAGTAGTTAGCAGCTACGAGGGATGAGTTAGATTTGAGGCCTTCTGTTCCCATCGGTCGGTGTGCCAAACTGTTTTTTAGCGTTATAGTTTGCTAGCCGTTTTCGATGGGCCTTGATCTTGGCAAACTAGACAGATAGTTAACGTTAGCGAATAAAAATATGTACATGTACTGTTAACTAATAACTAGAGAGCCATTCCCGTCGTGACAACCACAGATTGTAATATTCTAGCACGCACAAGTAAGGCGATGTGCGAAAACACGTCAACGATCCAGCTCCCGCTGACAACAAAAACAAAGCTTGCTAGCGCTTAGCTAACCTGCAGCGAAATGTAGAGGGGTAGATTTTCGCCCGGCCATGTCCTTCGCATTAACATTCACCGAGTCTACGAGTCTCTTCACACGGGATACATCTCCATTCCGACAGGCCTCAAATAGATCCCTGAAAGCTCCACCGATCCCGCTACTGCCGTCGCCGGGGCTCGTGCCTCCTGAACCGGGGCTCGAGACAATACTACTCTCCCCGCCGGAGGTTGTTGTGGTCGGGCTTGTGCTGCTCCCAGTGCTGAGGGCCGGGGCTGGAAGATCCGGAGAGCCCGAAGGATTCTCCATGCCTGCGCTGCATCCACGCTCACCATCCGGGGGCACTGACGTCGCTGCCACAATATCAATTGGCAGAGAGTCCGGAGGACTTACAGAAAGAGAACTGTTTCGTGGCGGAGATTGCAGGTTACCCAGCTGTTGTTGCTGCGATGAGCGACGAGACACCGCCATTTTCGCAGCAGCTCACTGGAAACAAAAACAGCCTTTTTCTTATTTTTCTTCAGTGGGATTTGTCGGCGGATGGCATCCAACGTTATGGTGCATTACCGCCACCTACTGTACTGGAGTGTGGCCAGCGACTGGGAGAAACTAAATCATACCTGTCAGCCCCCTTGCTCTTAATAAAACATATACAATATTTGAGACTATATCTAATGACGTTCAACTCAATATACCCGTTAAACTAATTTCCTGTATCCCCTTCTCTCTCATACTAGAGCTCAACCTCTCTCTTCCCCCCTGATACTGCCCACACTGTAGCAATACATGCTCCACGGTCTCTGTTTCCTGGCAACAATGACACTTTCCTGTTAGATACTTTCCTATCACATTTAAGGTCTTATTCAACTGGCTGTATACCGCCCTTAATCTTGTCAAATTAGCCACCTCTCTTCTGTACCTTCCTGCCGTCCTCCCCTTCCTCTGTACATGAAATAAATGCCTGCCTATCAATCTCCTGCCATCTCTGCAACATCACTGTCCATATCAGTCTTTTTTCCTCTGCCTTGGTCATTAAAACTACAACCTCAACATCCCCATTACTAAGTGCTTGTTTAGCCAGTACATTAACTGCCACCCCCACATGGGCTGGAACTGAAGTAAATCTTATCTGTACTCATTTGTCTAATCCTGCAATTTTTATTTTTATTTTTTATTTATTTCACCTTTATTTAACCAGGTAGGCTAGTTGAGAACAAGTTCTCATTTGCAACTGCGACCTGGCCAAGATAAAGCTTAGCAGTGTGAACAGACAACACAGAGTTACACATGGAGTAAACAATTAACAAGTCAATAACACAGTACAAAAAAGGCGAGTCTATATACATTGTGTGCAAAAGGCATGAGGAGGTAGGCGAATAATTACAATTTTGCAGATTAGCACTGGAGTGATAAATGATCAGATGGTCATGTACAGGTAGAGATACTGGTGTGCAAAAGAGCAGAAAAGTAAATAAATAAAAACAGTGTGGGGATGAGGTAGGTGAAAATGGGTGGGTTATTTACCATTAGACTGTGTACAGCTGCAGCGATCGGTTAGCTGCTCAGATAGCACATGTTTGAAGTTGGTGAGGGAGATAAAAGTCTCCAACTTCAGGGATTTTTGCAATTCGTTCCAGTCACAGGCAGCAGAGTACTGGAACGAAAGGCGGCCAAATGAGGTGTTGGCTTTAGAGGTGTTGGCAATGGGTTTGTAGCACCTCATACAGCAGGTATTGTATGCTACGTGAGCTAAACGACTGGAGACTCACTGTACATTAATCAGAGCAAATAATGACCCTGTCTGGTTTGACTTCCTCCACCCACTGCAAGGCCAACAGTATGGCCATCAGCTCTGCCGTATATACAACCAGGTGATCTGTAATATGTTTCCTGACCGCCACACCACATTCCTGCACTACAAATTCTGACCAAGTGTTTCCTGTCCTTGGATCTTTTGAAACATCTGTGAAAATAGCCACAAAATTCTGATACACAGTATCCAGACGTCTCTTAAACAAATCAGATGGATCAACACACTATCTTTCTGTAGTCTCTCCAACACTTCTAGATCAACTACTGGAGGTGGGAGTAGCCATGGTGGATTTACAGGAATAGCTACCATTGGACTAAACTCCCTTCCATACAATCCCATCTCCTTCGCCTGGGCATTACCCACCCACCCAAAGCTTGTATTCTGTATTCGCTCGTGTTCCCAGCATACCTGTAAAATCCCTTTTGCAGGCTGAGACACCCCATGTCCCTGTAGGTTGACCCAATAATTCATTGCCAGTTGCGGTCTCCTAATCTGCAATTGCATATCCCCCATCTCCACCGGGAGTGCAGATACTGGGGAGGTCCGAAACGCCCCACTACAGCTACAACAGTCTCCTAGTTCACCTGAGCCTTCCTGACCTCTTGATTCTAAGCAGAGAAGTGGGTCCATAGTTCCTCCACTCTAATGTGATGATACTAGCTCTCCAGAAAGTAAGTTAACCTCTGCTACTGGCAGATAGCCTGTTAGCCTCATTAGGTCCTTCCCTGGCTTCCGGATTGGTACCACTACCTTCTCCTTCCAACTGCCTGGTAGTTTCCCCTTCTCCCATACTCTGTTGTACAACACCAATACCTTATCCAGTGTATCATCACCAAGATGGGAAAACATTTCATCTTTCCCAGGTGAAATTAACCCGACCTTACCTTTTGGCCTTTTCACCTCTGCCATTGTAAATGGTGCATTCAACACATCATTTACATCCTCCTATCCAGCACTCCAGGATGCTCCTCTCTCGTTCTCTCTCCCCCCCTCCTCTGACAAATTTGCCTAGCTATGCACATGGACAAGTGCCTTCTCATCTGTTACTGCCACATCCGTCCCACTCGTCAACAATGGATAATCCCACTCCCTTCTGACCCCACTCATCCTCTTAATCATCCCCCACACTTCTCCCACGTGTCACCCTTCAAACGGTGTCACAGCACCGAAGCCAACATGACCTCTTTGCCTGACGAATAGTTCTCTTCAACAGAGACTGCTTATACTGAATCAGATGTTGGAAGTTGTCCTTTTCAGTACTCTAAATGCCCTGTTCCTACTCCTCACCATTGTCCCACACTCCTCTGTCCACCACGGGACTGCTTTCCTCGTCCCTGAACTCTTAAGTATAGCCCCAGGAGCTTCCCCCACTAACACTGTTCTCACCCAGTTATTCATACTATCCACATCCCCTCTCATATCCACCCGAGCCATCACCTTCTCATTCAGCTCCTGAAACTGATCTCACTTTACCCTTACAAACACCCACATGCCTGCTCCATCCACTGACACATCCGGCCTACTGTGTATACTATGGGGTATTGATCAATCAATACTGTTAACTCCTCCCATATTCATGCCATCGCACTAGATACCAGAGGTCCAAGGCAGACACTTTCCCTGTGGCAACATCAAGCCTGGTCCCTCAGCCATTATTCAGTCACACCAGATCCTCCATTTCTATCAGATTTTCCATCACATGGCCATTTCCACCCCCCCCCCCAAGAGTGTTGGGGGCATTAAAATAACAAAAACAGCCCTTACAGTACCTGTGACTTAATCATGCATCCAGTTAAGCAGTGACAGCTTCTCTCCTCCAGCTTTATTTATCTATCATCAGTCAGTATTATCTGTCAAAGTGAAAGACTTCCATGTTTTTGCTGATAGCTTTCGAAGCAATTACCTTTCGGCATTAAGGCAACTAACTGTTGATTGTTCTGGTCTGTGCCTAGTTACCTATACAACTACAGAGAAGGGACAGCATGTCTACTAGACTAAGTCAATTTCATTGAAAGCTTTCTGATCACTTGGACATGCAGCACAATTGGGGAATGGCCCCACAAAAAGTCTAGAAAAAAAAGACCAGACTAACAACTTAAGAAAACTTCCCATACACACACCAGTTTTATTTGCAAACAGCAATGTATCTGGAGCAACAAAACAGAGGACAACACAAATAAAACCCACTATGGTTGTATTAAATTACAACAGACTTGAATTTCACACTATCACTTCACAAAAATAAAATCTCCTCTGGTCTCTGTGGGTCATGCAAACAGTGGAAAACTGGCCCTTTTTTGTTTTCTAAACATTTGTTCCCATTCCTCAAAGCACTGAAAGCAGCTATATTTCTTAACTCTCAAACTGTTAGCCATGTAAAATCGAACCTCAGCAGCAGAGCGAAAGCTTGTGTGAGGGCACGCACAAGCTGATGTGTAGCAGTAATCAGTAGCCATAATCAGGATCTTTGACTCAACCTTTAGTCAATACTTTCTTCATTCTCAAGTCAGTGTTTTCTGAACTCCCATAGCTAGTTACAGGGGGAACATTGGAATTTAGGAAATCCTTCATTATTAAATTAGCTACATGAAGTAGTCCAACAATCTATACGCCGCCATCTTAAGAGTATCATGGTCTTCTCTCATTGACAACGATGCTCTATAATGGCAGTGTATACCTTGTTGGATTACTTCATGCAGCAAAAATAGATTACATTTAAAAACAGAGCATTGTTTCTAAATTCCAACATAACACCGGCAATAGGACAAAGTTTCTACGACAACAGTGCTTGGGGGTGGGTGTCTATGTCAGACACCATTATAACACTGGCTGCTAAACAAAAAAACGTTTTTATCTGATCCAAAAGTCAATGTGAAAGCCTCCCCCTTTCTCATTTATTTTCCTCCTTCCATTTTTCTTCTTCTTCTTCACGGCTTTCTCTGTTGCAACATGTTCATTGTTGTGCAGACTGGTATGCTCCTTCTAAGAGGGGCTGAGGCTAAGGAGGCACACATTAGAGGAAGTACAGCTTGTCTGCCAGCTGGATAGCTGGCTCTGAGTGGAGGTACTGGCCCGACAGGAAGGCCAGTTTGTGGGCATACTTGCACGGCGCAGGCACTCGGATAGTCCCGGGCCAATTCCAGTACATGTGGCACATTTTGAAGGTCAGCCTAGAGTGAGACCAAGGGTTAGATTGTGTTAACAAGGTTATATGTTAATGCTGCAAGAATGACAGGCTTTCATGTGACGCATCCACTCCACCCACCAACGTATAAAGTCAACAATAACTGAGTTATGTAAACTGGCAGATACTATTTGGCCCTGACTGCCAACTAGAGATTTATGGTGGCTTAATTCACTGTACATCTAACATTACCTTTGCAAGTGGTCAGGGGAGAGGTTTGCTGTGTTGTAGACTGAGATGTAGTGTGTAGGCAGGCCACAGCCCTGTCGAACGTGATGCGCCATCAGGTAGAAGTCAACCCTGGGGAGAGAAATATAAATAATTTGATAAATGATGAAGCGTTACAAAACTGATGACCTAAGCCTAATTCTGTCCACTTCTCCCCTGAAGTATGCACTTGTTCATCACCCCCCCCCCCATGGATAGGGTCAGAGGGGGAGAAAGGGGAAGAGAACCAGCATTGCGCTCCATTAAAGTGATACTTCAGGATTTTGTCTACTTCCCCAGAGTCGGATAAACTCATGGATACAATTTTTATGTCTGTGTCCAGAATGAATGAAGTTTGAGGTAGTTTCAAGACACAATGCCAACTAGCTTAAGTGCAATGACTGGAAGTCTATGGGTATATGCTAGTCATTGCGCTAATGCTAGTTAGCATTGGCTCACGAAACTACCTCTAACATAAAAATGGTATCCACGAGTTCATCTGATTCTGGGGAAGTAGATGAAGGGCCACATTGCCAAAATCCTGAAGTATCCCTTAAAGACAGAGCCAGGACTAACCATTCCCTGTTGGTGACTGTGTGGTCCAGGACAGTTCCTGGCGGAGGCGTTCCAAAGCGGTCTCCGGAGCAGGAGTACAGGTTGGTGCTGACACGTTTCTGTACCACGATGAAGGCGAGCTTGGGCTCATAGTTAGGGAACGTCTCAAAACACTTGAGCAGCTGAGGGATCTCATACAGCTCCACTGTCTTCAGCTGGCCGTCAGACACTCCGTCCCGATATACCACAATCTTCTCCGGAAAGTTATGGTTCACCTGGAAAAACATAAATCACGGTATATTTTTCACTAGCATATGGGTCTTTCTATAAAACTAGGATACCAGTGAGGATCTCCTGCACTGGACAACTAACTATACAGTAGGTATTTGGCCCTTACTGCCAACTAGATTTATGGTGGCATAATAAGTCATTGATAATAATTAGCAAACATTTTCAATGTCATTACATTAAGATATAATGGGGATCATAAGATTCACGAGTTGATTTAAAACCGGTTTAATCCTTTATCAAGGTTGATGTCTTGACGGATTTGTCCAAAATTGTATGACACAAAACATTACTCTTCTGTCCTTGCATTTACGGAGGGCAAAGTTGTCTTTATATCATATATTAAGCATTAAATCAGTTAACCTCTCTGGGATTGGGGGCGGTATTTTCACATCCAGATGAAAAACATGCCCAATCAGTTAAATTAGACATTGAACTTGTAAGAATCCTGGATCCTAGCTGTCAGGACAGTTTTTTGTATAGATCCGGGAAATGCAGTAAAATTGTGTCTTACATTACGAATGAAAATAGTTTCAACAAATCCAAAATAATAAATGTGATTGCAAAATCGAATGCCCCTAAATCAAAGAGTCGCCTTACCTTGCTTGATACTTAACAACTACAATCGATACTGTCATTAAAGTGGTTCTTCAATTATGCATAATACTTGTTGGATGCGCATTTGGTGTCCAGCTGATTATTTACACCGTGAAAAATGTCCTGAAAATTCCTTACACCGGTGAAGACAGTTGTGCCTGGATCCAGATTCAATCTAATATCCTAGATTTAACAGAAAGCATCAAGGTAATATGTTAATGTTTTCATATGTTTCTGGACACAGCCTACCACACACACAATTGCCTAGGAAAGACTATTGCACAACACCCAACGCTATTCCTATTAATTATTCTGGATATAATGACAAATTACATAGCCTAGTGGGATTATTCACAATATGATCTGGTAATGAAATAAAATGACATGCATTTTGTTTTCCATGTTACACCAGCAATTTTAAACAATGTAAGGGGCTTGAAGTAGCAAAATTGAACCTGAATTTGGAGCTCAGAAATGCAAGTACTGGAATAGGCCTACCTTCAATTTGATGCTTGAAAGGTTATTGTAATTATTGTAGACAAATGTACAAGTTCTCCTGTTCACTAATAATTATCAGCAATTTTTTTTTTAATCAGTTTTTGTGAGAGACGTGCCCACCTTGGTTTGTTTCCCACCGCTTCAATTGAATGGCGTTGCTCTACTCTGTTGCGGTAAAACCTGTGCTGTTATTATGAGGAAGACAACATGCAATGTTGGTTTCAACTTGGCTTTCCATACAAATCCTTCCATTAAGAAAGGTTTTGGGTCACTTTCTCATAAAAAAAGCGATGGCGAGATTCAAAATTGCTACCGCTATTCATGGCTTTATTATGTGTGCCTGTATCGGCCACATATGCGACAGAAAAATCCCCATGCATCCAACCTATTTCGTCACGCCACATTCTCACTTATTTCAGAATATAATAATAGTTTTAATATTAATGAATTGGCAAGTAAATAATTCTCTCTTAAAGTGGTAATGGCCTACTTTTTTACACTCTTTAGGGAGAGGGGTGGTTCTGGCTTACTGGTGCTCTTCCATGCTGTCCCGAGGAGGGGTGTGTCACTTGAGTGCCCCCCTTGGGTTGTGCCGTGGCGGAGATCTTTGTGGGCTATACTCTGCTTTGTCTCAGGATGGTATGTTGGTGGTTGAAGATATCCCTCTAGTGGTGTGGGGGCTGTGCTTTGGCAAAGTGGGTGGGGTTATATCCTGCCTGTTTGGCCCTGTCCGGGGGTATCATCGGATGGGGCCACAGTGTCTCCCAACCTCTCCCGTCTCAGCCTTCAGTATTTATGCTGCAGTAGTTTGTATGTCGGCGGGCTAGGGTCAGTCTTTTATATCTGGAGTACTTCTCCTGTCTTATCCGGTGTCCTGTGTGAATTTAAGTATGCTCTCTCTAATTCTCTCTCGGAGGACCTGAGCCCTAGGACCATGCCTCAGGACTACCTGGCATGATGACTCCTTGCTGTCCCCAGTTCACATGGCCTTGCTGCTGCTCCAGTTTCAACTGTTCTGCCTGGTGCAATGGAACCCTGACCTGTTCACCAGACGTGCTGTTTTCAACTCTCTAGAGACAGCAGGAGCGGTAGAGATACTCTTAATGATCGGCTATGAAAAGCCAACTGACATTTACTCCTGAGGTGCTGACTTGTTGCACCCTCGACAACTACTGTGATTATTATTATTTGACCATGCTGGTGATTTATGAACATTTGAACATCTTGGCCATGTACTGCTATAATCTCCACCCGGCACAGCCAGAAGAGGACTGGCCATCCCTCAAAGCCTGGTTCTTCTAGGTTTTTTCCTAGGTTTTGGCCATTCTAGGGAGTTATTCCTAGCCACCATGTTTCTACACCTGCATTGCTTGCTGTTTTAGGCTGGGTTTCTGTACAGCACTTTGAGATATCAGCTGATGTAAGAAGGGCTATATGAATAAATGTGATTCTATATTTAAGGAATAAGGCACGAGGAGGTGTGGTACATGGCCAATATACCACGGCTAAGGGCTGTTCTTATGCATGACACAAGACGTGCCTGGATACAGCACTTAGCCGTGGTATATTGGCCATATGCCACAAATCCCTGAGGTGCCTTATTGCTATTATAAACTGGTTACAAACGCAATTAGAGCAAGATATATATATATACCACAGCTGTCATCCAATCAGCATTCAGGGCGCAAACCACCCAGTTTATAATAGGCCCTATATGTACAATTATATAACATTATACAACAGGTGGGTCTAATCTTGATTGGTTAAAAACGGCATTCCAGGTGTCTATTCCATAAGTTACCACCGGCTAAATCTATGACGTAAAAATCCTATTTACTCTGTTCCATCTGACTGCGCAATCCATTGTCTCATCAGACCAGCCAGGCAATTTATAAACTTGATCTCCACTATAAAAACCATTTAGACATCATCTCAAACTAACATTTAGTTTAACAGCAGAGATGTGTATAAACCTTGCCGTCCGTCTCTTCGACATTTTGCAACATTGTTTCAATATACAAATTCGATCCCATAGTAATGAACGTGTCAGGAGTTGGGTTGAGACAGACCAGTCGAAATCATGAATCAGCTGGCATCATTTTTATGGATATAAGTAATGTAAATTGAAAAAAGCTAAAACGGAATGAAGTGCAGGTAGGTTGCGGTCTTTCCAGCTTCAGTTTGAAGTTAAGTGTGTTAGCTGTGTTGTGGCTAGCTCCTCTAAACAACAGTGTCCTGACAAGTGAGCACATTTTCCATTGTTATGAATGTATCCAAAATAATGTCACTAAAAAACAGCTTACCCAAATGCAGCTACTTTGCTGTTATTCTGGCTGCACTTTTTGATGTGACTAAGTTAGCTGTAGTTGGCTAGCTAGCAAGCAATGGATAAGAATGTTGACAGCCAATATGGCAACGGAACATTTATAATGAACGACTGGGTCGCGTCCGTAGATAAAGAGCAAAAAGACTGAACCATTATTTATTGAAAAGACCCATGCCCACTGCCAGTAAAAACTGTTTTTATTTTACTGTAACTAGATTTGAGAACACACACGGTCAAAAGTTTTAGAACACCTAATCATTCAAGGGGTTCTCTTTATTTTGACTATTTTCTACATTGTAGAATGACAGTGAATACATCAAAACTATGAAATAACACATGCGGTTACTGCATGGAATCTTGCAGTAACCAACAAAGTGTTAAACAAATCAAAATATATTTTGTATTTGATATTCTTCAAATTACCCACCCTTTGCCTTGACAGCTTTGCACACTCTTGGCATTCTCTCAACCAACTTCATGAGGTAGTCACCTGGAATGCATTTCAATTAACAGGTGTGCCTTCTTAAAAGTTAATTTGTGGAATTTCCTTCCTTCTTAGTGCGTTTGAGCCAATCAGTTGTTTTGTGACAAGGTAGGGGGTATACAGAAGATAACCCTATTTGGTAAAAGACCAAGTCCATATTATGGCAAGAACAGCTCAAATAAGCAAAGAGAAATGACAGTCCATCATTACTTTAAGACATTATGGTCAGTCAACACAGAAAATGTCTAAAACTTTGAACGTTTCTTGAAGTGCAGTCACAAAAACCATCACGCGCTATAATGAAACTGTCTCTCATGAGGACTGCCACAGGAAAGGAAGACCCAGAGTTACCTCTGCTGCAGAGGATAAGTTTATTAGAGTTACCAGCCTCAGAAATTCCAGCCCAAATAAATGCTTCAAATAACACACATCTCAACATCAACTGTTCAGAGGAGACTGTGTGAATCAGTCCTTCATGATCGAATTGCTGCAAAGAAACCACTACTAAAGGACACCAATTAGAAGACACTTGGCTTGACCCAAGAAACACGAGCAATGGACATTAGACCGGTGTAAATTTGTCCTTTGGTCTGGAATCCAAATTGGATATTTTTGGTTCCAACCACGTGTCTTTGTGAGACACGGTGTGGGTGAACGGATGATCTCAGCATGTGTATTTCCCACCGTAAAGCATGGGAGGAGGTGGTGTTATGGTGCTTTGCTGATGACATCGTCTGTGATTTATTTAGAATTCAAGGCACAATTAACCAGCATGGCTACCACAGCATTCTGAAGCGTTACGCCATCCCATTTGGTTTGGGCTTAGTGGGACTATCATTTGTTTTTCAACAGGACAATGACCCAACACACCTCCAGGCTGTGTAAGGGCTATTTGACCAAGAAGGAGAGTGATGGAGTGCTGCATCAGATGACCTGGCCTCCACAATCACCCTGACCTCAACCATATTGAGATGGTTTGGGATGAGTCGGACCGCAGAGTGAAGGAAAAGCAGCCAACAAGTGCTTAGCATATTTGGAACTCATTCAAGACTGTTGGAAAAGCATTCCAAATGAAGCTGGTTGAGAGAATGCCAAGAGTGTGCAAAGCTGTCATCAAGGCAAAGAGTGGCTATTTGAAGAATCGCAAATATAAAATATATTTTAATTTGTTTAACAAATTTTTGGTTACTACATGATTCCATTATGTGTCATTTCATAGTTGTTATGCCTTTACTATTTTCTACATTGTAGAATAATAGTGAAGATAAAGAAAAACCTTTGAATGAGTAGGTGTTTAAAACCTTTGACCGGTAGTGTAGATATATAAAAAAATCCCAGGCTGGGCTGAAAGGCCTTTAGTACACTGTGTTAAAAATAAATAAAAGGCCTCAACTCATAGTAGGCCTATTTTAAAACAGTCACCTCATAGTATTTCTGCAGTGCAGCCAGCAGACACACTCTGAAACCGTTGATGATCTCCTCGTTGGGCATCTGGAAGGTCACTCTGGAGTACCACCTCGTCAGCAGGCTGGGTGAGGAATAGGAGGAAATGTCATAGGTTGAATCCCAAATAACACTATATAGTGCACCCTTTGGGGCCTGGTAAAAAGTAGTACACTATATAGGGTCTTTTAGGGGGCGTGTTTACCTATTCAGGCTGGCGACGAAGCCCATGACGGATCTGTTCTTCTTGCTGGTGTCGTGATGGACGTCCACTCCAATCACCATCAGATGTTTCTGTTAAAACGTAAAGCAAAGACAGGCGCTAAAAATACTAAACTAAAACAGGAAATCTAACAGCTGGATAAATCCATTTGAATTCAATCACTTATTGACAACCCCCCTTCTGTTTAATAGAAAAACAACCAAATTGGATGTTCTAAGTCCACAACAACGCTTAAACCACCTCAAGAGACCACTTGAGGTTAAGGTTGAGAAATGTAGATTTTGGGGTGTAGTTACCCTTTAAATCAACTGCACATCAGCCAGAGACCATTGTTTGGTTAGCATTGTTACTGATGTTTCTGTAGCGCTCATGTGATTGCAGAATTTGTTAAACAAATGGCCAATGGATCGATGCAAATAATCATGATATCCTTCTGCCAGGTGGGAATAGGCTAATTCGTAGTTAACATTTAATTGAGAAGGTTTAGGGAAAGCCTTTCCATCTCCCAGAAGACTGTTGTCATTCAGTTTGCATCATCGCTAACAGCAACACAGAGTGGTAGACAAACGCACATAGGGGCATTCCTGTGCAGTCAGAGCCAGGGCATTCCTGTGCCGTTGCCTCTTCAGAAAGTTGAAAGAAAATACAAAATCACTGGTGCATATTATTCATGTGTTATGATAAAAATGACATTTAGTTTTTTCCCTACTAAGTTCAATACATTTGGAATATTTTGACTTCCGTTTTAATGTCTGGATTCCATCCACGTTTTCCGCAACAAGAATTTTATAGGGTCCAAAAACCTGTAGCTGTCGATGGCAACACACAATCCTGGTCACATCTCTCCTCCGGTCCCCCCTCCAAAAGAGTAAAATAAGGGGCCCTGCCTTTACCAGAACCGTGAGTTGCAAGTACATTTTTTAAACAGCTGACTTGACAAAAATAAAACCTCTTACCTCTTCAGACTGCTTACTGAAAAAGTAATTTTGCATTATAAACTCTACCTGTTTTATATTATCCCCTTGGCATTTATGTGTCACTTTCTTTATGGGTAAATTGGTGCTCATGTTGTACATTACACTATAAAATAAGGTATTTGTGACTTGTTCTGAATTCCTGATTCCTGTCTCGCTTTATCTTATGCAAAGCTTTAATTCTGACTTGCATGTCTCACTGTCTCCATCTAGTGGACACATAGCATCCCTACACACAAACATAGTCAACATCAGCCAAAACCATATCAGTAGAGAAAAATATATCACTAACCAGAGGGACGTTCACGGTCCACAGCTCTCCTCCCAGTTTGCAGTTCATCTGAAGCAGGATTTTCTGGGCTACGCTCCTCAGCTTTTGGGGTTGGGAGATGGTCCGGACGTTAATGGCCTACAAAGCCAAAGAAATGTACATTTTTCATTTTAGATTAACCTTTGCATTAGGCAGTTGATCAACCTTTTGGTTCCTTGCCTCTTTCCTTGAACCTTACACCTTTAGTATTCACAGATCTTTTAGGACCCGAGTTACAGTGGTGTAATGTAGCCCTACCTAAGCAGTTTTTATGGGTCTCTCGACTTTACATTTTATATAACTTTTGCTTTTAATTCACACTTAAAGAAAATAATGTACTATATACTCTATACACTTTCCCCTGACACCCAGAAGTACTCGTTAGATTATGATGCTTAGCAGGACAGGAACATTAACTCACTTATTAAGAGAACAACCCTGGTCATCCATACTGCATGTGATTTGGCGGACTCAGCAAACACACATGCGTCGTCTGTAAATTATGCCTGAGTGTTGGGAGTGTGCCACTAGCTATCCGTAAATTAAATATATATATATATATATATACTGCTCAAAAAAATAAAGGGAACACTAAAATAACACATCCTAGATCTGAATGAATGAAATATTCTTATTAAATACTTGTTTCTTTACATAGTTGAATGTGCTGATAACAAAATCACAAAAATATCAATGGAAATCAAATTTATCAACCCATGGAGGTCTGGATTTGGAGTGACACAAAATAAAAGTGGAAAACCACACTACAGGCTGATCCAACTGATGTAATGTACTTAAAACAAGTCAAAATGTGGCTCAGTAGTGTGTGTGGCCTCCACGTGCATGTATGACCTCCCTATAACGCCTGGGCATGCTCCTGAGGTCAGTCTGGGCATGCTCCAACTCCTGGACAGTCTGTGGTGCAACATCTGGTGGATGGAACGAGACATGATGTCCCAGATGTGCTCAATTGGATTCAGGTCTGGGGAACGGGCGGGCCAGTCCATAGAATCAATGCCTTCCTCTTGCAGGAACTGCTGACACACTCCAGTCACATGAGGTCAAGCATTGCCTTGCATTAGGAGGAACCCAGGGCCAACCGCACCAGCATATGGTCTCACAAGGGGTCTGAGGACCTCATCTCGGTACCTAATGGCAGTCAGGCTACCTCTGGCGAGCACCTGGAGGGCTGTGCGGCCCCCCCAAAGAAATGCCACCACACACCATGACTGACCCACCGCCAAACCGGTCATGCCGGTTGTTGGCAGCAGAACGGAGGATGTTGCAGGCAGCAGAACGTTCTCCACGGCGTCTCCCGACTCTGTCACGTGCTCAGTGTGAACCTGCTTTCATCTGTGAAGAGCACAGGGCGCCAGTGGCGAATTTGCCAATCTTGGTGTTCTCTGGCAAATGCCAACGTCCTGCACTGTGTTGCGCTGTAAGCACAACAACCACCTGTGGACGTCGGGCCCTCATACCACCCTCATGGAGTCTGTTTCTGACCGTTTGAGCAGACACATGCACATTTATGGCCTGCTGGAGGTCATTTTGCAGGGCTCTGGCAGTGCTCCTCCTTGCACAAAGTCGGAGGTAGCGGTCCTGCTGCTGGGTTGTTGCCCTCCTACGGCCTCATCCACGTCTCCTGATGTACTGGCCTGTCTCCTGGTAGCGCCTCCATGCTGACAGACACAGCAAACCTTCTTGCCACAGCTCGCATTGATGTGCCATCCTGGATAAGCTGCACTACCTGAGCCACTTGTGTGGGTTGTAGACTCCGTCTCATGCTACCACTAGAGTGAAAGCACCGCCAGCATTCAAAAGTGACCAAAACATCAGCCAGGAAGCATAGGAACTGAGAAGTGGTCTGTGGTTGCCACCTGCAGAACCACTCCTTTATTGGGGGTGTCTTGCTAATTGCCTATAATTTCCACAACAGCATGTGAAATTTATTGTCAATCAGTGTTGCTTCCTAAGTGGACAGTTTGATTTCACAGAAGTGTGATTGACTTGGAGTTACATTGTGTTGTTTAAGTGTTCCCTTTATTTTATGGGGCAGTGTATATATATTGCCGTCTGGTTTGTTTAATATAAGGAACTTGAAATTATTTACACGTCACTTTTGATATTTAAGCATATTTTAGCAATGACATTTACTCATGATACTTAAGTATATTTAAAAACAAATAATTAGACTTTTACTTACATAGTATTTTACTGGGTGAGTTTTGAGTCATTTCCAATTAAGGTATCTTTACTTTTTCTCAACTTTGACAACTTTTTCTACCACTGCCGAGGTGTAGGTTAAGAAAAACAGTGCTGGCACCTAGCCATGTTATTTGTATGTTTACTGTATGTTGTGTGTTTGTTGCAGAGTGGACAATCCTGGCTAAATGAAGAGCAATCGTGAATTGTCTGGAGATGTGGCAGAGTTAACCTGAGAGGGCACGGGACTCTGGACGCAGCACAGCTTCTTGATGGCACTGTAGAGGTCGTCTCTGTTGCCTGTCATGATGCACACTACCAACTGCACATTGGGCTGAAAAATGGGCCAAGGTAAAAAGAGAAAGCTCATAATAGATTCATAATTAATAGGATTTATATAGCGCTTTTCCACATCAAAGAGCTTTAGAATGAAAGGACAAATCTCCCTACCCCCCGCGTTTATGTATTACTGATGTGAATAACTCATACAGCATCATAGAAATAACCACGAAGTTGAGATACATTCATGAAACAAACTAACTTCCACATTTTTACTAGTCAAATGTTTGAAGTAGGCTCAAAGGTTTGGGGTGTAAGAGGGGTTGGGAAGATATTCAGAACATTTTTACTGTATTTCTCTTCATGGCCTATACAGATTCTGTGACTCAATAACAACAATTGATCACAAAAAAAAGACTGTTCTAAGGTGCTCAGAGACAGTAGTGTCATGTCCTACCTCACTAGTGAGCTGGGAGTGGATGCTCTTGACGTAGGTCTCGGTGCGGTCGTCCTTCAGCTCCACGCGGATGGGCCGATCCAGCCTCAGGCCCATAGGTCCGGCCACCTTCCCAAAGCAGGACACTAGCTCCTCGGCCTGCTCAGCACAGCGCCGAGGGTAGAAAATGGCCCAGCAGTTCATGGGGATCTGAGAGAAAAACAACAGAACGGGCCAGAGAAGTGTGAGACTGAAATGGCATTATTCCCTATATTTTTTTATTTTACCTTTATTTAATTAACTAGGCAAGTCAGTTAAGAACAAATTCTTATTTTCAATGACGGCCTAGGAACAATGGGTTAACTGCCTGTTCAGGGGCAGAACGACAGATTTGTACCTTGTCAGCTCGGGGATTTGAACTTGCAACCTTTCGGTTACTAGTCCAACACTAACCACTAGGCTACCCTGCCGCCCCATATAATGCACTATGATTGGCCAAAGCCAGGCTGATTTCTTGATTCCTCCGTTTCTTTTTCTTCAACTAAATCAAAACGTTTAAAGTGACTGCGTAGGAGACTGATATCCTTAAATCAACCCTAAAACAGACTGCAATACAGACACAAATAATAGTAAGCTAGTCATTCTCCTGACATCATTAGTGTGCTGTACTTGACCCTTTGACCGTGAGACTCACACAACTGATAGAAGCATCCCTGATAACCTCCCTGGACCAGCTGACATCAGCTCCGGTGACAAAGGACACTGACTGCAGACAGATGGTCTCCATAGGCAGAATTCTTCCTATAGTCTGGATGGAACAACAGAATAGTTCAAGTTTCCACAAGCATCCCCCCCCCCCCCCCCCCAAATAAATGCCTGCGGGGTCGATAATTGTCGGTTATCACCCTAGCCATAGTGTGTGTGTGTGTGTGTGTGTAAAAGTAATAGGCCCCCCGACCCACCATTTTTGCCAAACAAGCGCTTTTTTGGTGGCCTCTGCTCATTCTGATGCTAGATTGTAGGCCAGCAACTATCACGAAATAACACTGATCACATTTTTTCACACTTTTAAGGTTATTTTAAATCAGCTCTTGTACAATATGATATAAAACACAGGGAAAATATATTTTACTGCACTGGGCATTTAAATAATCCTGTAAGAGTCTGCTGACTTCCACAGGCTTTTAAGAGGCATTTTCTCAGCTATCTGCAATACAGGTAAAATCAATATTCTTTGAAAATCCCAGATAAGTATCATTAGAACCATTCAATCCATTTCCTTTTATCATATTTTGAACCACTCTCGACTAGCCTACCTATTGTTCCTGCAGTGAGGAGGATTCACCATCTTCATGTTTTTTTCAACAATTTATCTGCAGATAATTGCTAAAAAGCATACCAGTATGCAAATTAGGAAGCCAAATGAACGTCTTACCGATGCGATTCGGTAGGCTACTGCCGAGTTACTCACTTAAAAACACCACTGTCTGGCAAATCCTGATGGACTGCATATCGGAAATACAAATGAGATCTTTGGTTAACCTGTTGATGCTCTGGGGGAGCTATTTCATTTTTGGATGAAAAACGTTCCCGTTTTAAACAAGATATTTTCTCACAAAAAGATGCTCGACTATGCATATAATTGATAGCTTTCGAAAGAAAACACTCTGACGTGTCCAGAACTACCAAAATATTTTCTGTGCGTGCCCTAGAACGTGAGCTTCAGGCAAAACCAAGATGAGACGGCATCCAGGAAAAGAGCAGGATTTTTGAGGCTCTGTTTTCCATTGTCTCCTTATATGGCTGTGAATGCGAGAGGAGTGAGTCAACCCTTTCTGTCGTTTCCCCAAGGTGTCTGCAGCATTGTGACGTATTTGTAGGCAGATCATTGGAAGATTGACCATAAGAGACCACATTTACCAGGTGTCCGCCCGGTGTCCTGCGCCGAAATTGGTGCGCAAAAGTCAGCTGCCAGTATTTTTCCATGGGATTCAGAGAGGAAAGCAAGCTTCCACGAACGATAGATCAATGAAGAGATATGTGAAAAAACACCTTGAGGATTGATTCCAAACAACGTTTGCCATGTTTCGGTCGATATTATGTAGTTAATTCGGAAAAAGTTTTACGTTGTAGGTGACTGAATTTTCGGTTCGTTCCGGTAGCCAGACGCAATGTAGAAAACGGAACGATTTCTCCTACACACAGACGCTTTCAGGAAAAACTGCGCATTTGGTATGTAACTGAGAGTCTCCTCATTGAAAACATCAGAAGCTCTTCAAAGGTAAATGATTTTATTTATTTGGTTATCTGGTTTTTGTGAAAATGTTGCGTGCTAAATGCTACTCAAAATGCTATGCTAGCTTTGCATACTCTTACACAAATTAGTCAATTTCTATGGTTCAAAAGCATATTTTGAAAATCTGAGATGACAGGGTTGTTAAGAAAAGGCTAAGCTTGAGAGCAGACGCATTATTTTCATTTTATTTGCGATTTTCAGAAATCGTTAACGTTGCGTTATGCTAATGAGCCTGAGGCTTTAGTCACGATCCCGGATCCGGGATGGGGAGTTCCAAGAGGTTAATTAACTTGCACCAATGCGATACCTTGGACATATAACTACGTTACCGGGCCAGTATGGTATAGTTCTTAAATGCATTGGGGTCATGCAGGACCTATAGGATGCTTTCGCTCTATATTCAGCTATTAATAGGCTATATTTGGTTATTATGATATGTATTAAGATGCTATGTAATAATTTAGCAATACAAGTCTACTCTATTCTTTAGAATCGCGTTGTATTAATTGCATACATTTTTGCTTCAAAAGCATGTCATTTTGAAAAGATTTGAAAATAGAACACTGCCTCTAAGACAAAGATTCCAAAATAGATATCTACATGGCTACAGTAGGCTACCCAAGACTAATGCTCGGCATCTTTTTGTAGCTTTATTTTTGCAGACTATCCACAGTAGCCATCATATTGCTAGTATGTTCACTATTGAAGGTTTACTTCTGTAAATCACTTTCCCTAAAATAAATAAGCTCAGCTTGCATGTGCTGTGTGAAGGCATCAACTCATGTATGCTCAGGTATTTGGGCCTTGCGGGAGCGTGGTGGTGCTTGAATGAACGGTCATAAATTTTGCTCAAATAAAAATAGCATGACTTTTTGTCTGAAGAGAATTGAAAAGTTGCCTTTTAATTTAAGTGGAAAAAGTAGCCAGCTGAAAATGAGTCCGTAATCGGCTGTATACCCGACAGCCGGTGCTAGTGGAAAACACGATCTTGCTTATCAACTGAGATTTACTCCTGGGAATTGCTTTTATTACTTGACTACTTTTTATAGTTACACAAAGAAAGGTCTGTGAGCCTGTATGCATAAAACGTCTCCAGCGTGGGGAAAAGTAAAACCGGAGAGTAGTGGATATAGACTACCGTGGTTAAGGAGTCAGGGTAAGAGCTCTGTATAAACATTCTTTACCCTTGAGTCTCATTAACTCACCAGGTATGTATTTTTAGGAGACTTTTTAACCCATTAAGAGCTATTCTAACCCATTAGGAGATGCAAGCAGGTCACTGCAAATTGTTAATCAACTGAGATTCACCCCTGGGAATTGCTTTTAATTACTTGACTTTTAAAAGCAGGTTTTAGACAATTTATGATATGCTCTTGTGGGTAAACATTAAGGTAGAAGCGGTTTGTCCCCAAGATGAAAATCAGGGTGGGGACTGTGGATCCGTCTATGTCCTTTAGTACGTTCATTCGTCACACGCGATATCTGACAGCACTCGCCCAATTTTGACTCAACTTTGGAGAGTCTTGCCACAGAGATCTGGCATTTTACAAAATTACTCTGATTGGCCAGATGGTGGTGCTATAACAAGCGATTGAAAATGCTAAATCTGAAAGGTCACGCCCGAAACACTGTTTGACCTAAAGTCATGAAATTCGGTACAAAGGTCCCTCTCCTCACAAGGAACACGTTTTCCTCAGGGTCTCATAAGGTGCGACATGATGGAATTGAAAAAGTTGTAAAACAAAACACACTTAAAACACTATTCCTATGGCACCGAATGATCAATCTGCACAAAACTTGATATGTGGCATCTATGGACAAAGGTCTCAACGTAATCCTTGCCAGGCTAGTACCTAAAAGAACATGTGTGGTCTGGCACATAAATCAGTCAAGGATATTAGTACTATAACAACATTTGGTACACAAGTTGCAAACACTGTCAAGACTCAACATATGCAAAAAAACATTCATATCGACAACACGGTGGTGTTATAACAGGCACATGCTTATATCTCTTGATCTGTTATATTCAGTGAGATGAAATATGGCACACATGCTCAGGGATATAAGTCTAGCTGACCATTGCAATCTCAGACACCACTGGCCCGATTTTGACAAAAGTTGGGTCTTGCCATAGAGATCCACCATTTACAAAATTACACTGATTGGCCCAAGGGGGCGCTACATCATTCATGGGGGACAACAACGTTTAAATGTTGCCCTGTTTTTCACATTTTACATTTACATTTAAGTCATTTAGCAGACGCTCTTATCCAGAGCGACTTACAAATTGGACAGTTCTAAGTTGTTTTTCGAAGGCTAAACTCAGCTTCAACGTGGACCCTGGGAGCTGTGCTGGGAACCTTTCTGCATACAGGACAAGCTCAATAGACCTAACCATAGCAAGTGATTAAGGACCAGAAGAACTTCATTAAATTTCATAGTAATCATAAATTGTGAATTTAATTTAACACACGACTGACCTCTTGTCCATTTACCGTCAATGGATTTCACTAACGACGATCCAGTACCCGGCCATTTTTGAAAAATGTTTGAGTGAGAATGTTTTTTATTTTGTAATGAGCTGTGTGGAGTCTCACCACTAGTGTGACCACATTTAAAATAGCCAAAAGCGTGACAAGATTATTTTGCGGGACATTGCGGGTCAGTGTAGTAGATGGTGTTAAAGTATATAGCCTCCCTTTATTTTGTTTCAATCAAAGCATATTCTGCCTAGTGGTCCGCACTGTTGAGTTTTGGCCACATTACATTATTTTTCTAAAATCGTATAAGAAATGTGGTGGTGTTTTTGGTGTAACAGTGACGTTATAACAAGGCATTAAATTAACACCTGCCAAACGTGGGTAGGTTTAGTTATTGGCGGGTAAGAATGTCTATTTCACCAACCACGTTGCTGGGTGGTCAATTTGCAGGGCTCTCCATTGAGAGCATTACATTCGCAAATAAAAATTGTCAAAAGTATGAGCACGTGCGAGTTAGAACAATGCTGCGGTAGCTGTTTAAGTATTCCTGCCCTTTTGTTTCATAGCTGCTAATTGCACAAAGAAATACAAATCCTGTCTCATCTCGAGCATAAACTGCCTTGCATAGGAGATGTGCGCAATGAGTGGTGATAATCATTTCGAGGCACTGGCACATGCATAAAAGTTGGTCTAGTTTACTTGACAGTCTACTAAGTGAGACTTTTTCCTCGTGAGTTTTGGGGACTTTTTAGATTTTGTTCACAATTTCAGTTGTTTTTCAAACGTTAGAGTCAACTGCATCAGTTGATAGCGAACAGACATCCTAGTCAGATTCCAAATCTCACACAAACAGACTCCAGTGGCAACGTTAAGAAGGTAACCTCCCGGCCTTAAAGGAGCATCTGAACATTGATATTTTGATTATTAAAAGACTCCGGTCACAAAAAAATGAAATTAAGCATTACACCACATTACTTCTTACTAATACATTTCTTGTTTACGAAAGCATGCGCATCTGGGTTTTTTTGTACTTAACTATGAAAAAATATTTTAGCTGGTAAAAAAATCTGAGTGGCTGGTAGATTAAAAATCTACTTAAGATTTAAAACAGGATTGAATGAAGTAGAAGCAAATATGTTGAAAGAGCAACTAATGAGCACGAGAGCTTCGCAAGTTTGATGAAATTACTGTATATCTTAAGCAGATTTTTTTTTATAGTAGTTAAGCCTGTCTTTTCCAAGTTTAGCTGGAATTTAGCCCGAAAGGATTAGAGAAATATGATTGGTTGACGAACAGCTCATTACAAGATCATGGGCATTAATATGGAGTTGGTCCCCCCTTTGCTGCTATAACAGCCGCCACTCTTCTGGAAAGGCTTTCCACTACATGTTGTAAAATTGCTGCAGGGATTTGCTTCCATTCAGCCACAAAAACATTAGTGAGGTTGGGCACTGATGTTGGGCGATTAGGTCTGGCACACAGTCGGTGTTCCAATTTATCCCAAAGGTGTTCGATAGGGTTGAAGTCAAGGCTCTATACAGTCCAGTCAAGTTCATCCACACCGATCTCGACAAACCATTTCTGTATGGACCTCGCTTTGTGCACAGGGGCATTGTCATGCTGAAACAGGAAAGGGCCTCCTCCTCCACCAAGCGTTACTGTTGGCACTAGACATTCAGGCAGGTAGCGTTCTCCTGGAATCCGTCAAACCCAGATTCATCATTCGAACTGCAAGAAAGTGAAGGTTGATTCATCACTCCAGAGAACGGAGTTCTACTGCTCCAGATTCCAATGGCGTGAGCTTTACACCACTCCAACCAATGCTTGGCATTGCTCCTGGTGATCTTAGGCTTATGTGCGGCAGCTTGGCCATGGAAACCAATTTCATTAAGCTTCCGACAAACAGTTCTGGTGCTGACGTTGCTTCAAGGCTATTTGGAACTCGGTAGTTAGTGTTGCAACTGAAGAAAGACCATTTTTACGCACTACGTGCTTCAGCATTCTGTGGGCTTATGTGGCCTACCACTTTGCGGCTGAGCCGTTGATGTTTCCACTTCACATTAACAGCACTTACAGTTGACAGGGAGACCGCTCTAGCAGTGCAGACATTTTACGAACTGACTTGTTGGAAAGATGGCAATGGTTTGTCTATGGAGATTGCATGGCTGTGTGCTCAATTTTATGCACCTGTCAGCAATGAAACAGCCAAATCCACTAATTTGAAGGGCTGTCCACACACCTGTATATATAGTGTATGTTTTCATAAACGCCACGTGACTGCAAAAGACGGGTAGGATTGTCTGACTGAAATATGGGTGTATGAATTGATTGCAAAAAAAAAAAAAAACTTTATTTAACCAGGTAGGCCAGTTGAGAATAAGTTCTGATTTGCAACTGCGACCTGGCCAAGATAAAGCAAAGCAGTGTGACACAAACAACACAGAGTTACACATGGAATAAACAAATGTAGAGTCAATAACACAATAGAACAAAAATCTATATAAAGTGTGTGCAAATGAGGTAAGATTAGGGAGGTAAGGCAATAAATAGGGCATGGTGGCGAAGTAATTACAATTTAGCAATTAAACACTGGTGTGATAGATGTGCAGAAGATGAAAGTGTAATTAGAGATAGGGGGTGCAAAGGAGCAAAACATTTTTTATAACAATATGGGATGAGGTAGTTGGATGGGCTATTTACAGATGGGCTTTGTACAGGTGCAATGATCTGTGAGCTGCTCTGACAGCTGGTGCTTAAAGTGAGAGAGGGAGATAGAGACTCCAGCTTCAGTGATTTTTGCAATTCATTCCAGTCATTGGCAGCAGAGAACTGGAAGGAAAGGCAGCCAAAGGACGAATTGGCTTTGGGGGTGCCCAGTGAAATGTACCTGCTGGAGCGAGTGCTACGGGTGAGTGCTGCTATGGTGACCAGTGAGCTGAGATAAGGCGGGGCTTTACCTAGCAAAGACTTATAGATGACCTGAAGCCAGTGGGTTTGGCGACGAATATGAAGCGAGGGCCAGCCAACGAGAGCACACAGGTCACAGTGGTGGGTAGTGTATGGGGCTTTGGTGACAAAACAGATAGACTGCATCCAATTTATTGAGTAGGGTATTGGAGGCTATATTGTAAATGACATCGCCGAAGTCGAGGATTGGTAGGATGGTCAGTTTTACAAAGGTATGTTTGGCAGCATGAGTGAAGGATGCTTTGTTGCAAAATAGGAAGCCAATTCTAGATTTAACTTTGGATTGGAGATGTTTGATGTAAGTCTAGAAGGAGAGTTTATAGTCTAACCAGACACCTAGGTATTTGTAGTTGTCCACATATTCTAAGTCAGAGCCGTCCAGAGTAGTGATGTTGGACAGGCGGGCAGGTGCAGGCAGAGATTGGTTTAACCTCTTACACTTATGGTGGCGCTATTTCATTTTTGGAAGAAAAACGTTCCCGTTTTAAACAAGATATTTTGTCACAAAAAGATGCTCGACTATGCATATAATTGCTACTGTTCGAAAGAAAACACTCTGACGTGTCCAGAAATACAAATATCTTCTCTGTGCGTGCCCTTTAACGTGAGCTTCAGGCAAAACCAAGATGACTTGGCATCCAGGAAATGACAAGGATTTTTGAGGCTCTGTCTTTCATGATCTCCTTATATGGCTGTGAACGCAAGAGGAATGAGTCTGCCCTTTCTGTCGTTTCCCCAAGGTGTCTGCAGCATTGTGACGTATTTGTAGGCAGATCGTTGGAAGATTGACCATAAGAGACCACATTTACCACGTGTCCGCCCGGTGTCCTGCGCCGAAATTGGTGCGCAAAGTCACCTGCCAGTATTTTTCCATGGGGCACAGAGAGAGAAGCAAGCTTCCACGAACTGCATGTCAATGAAGAGATATGTGAAAAAACACCTTGAGGATTGATTCCAAACAACGTTTGCCATGTTTCGGTCGATATTATGTAGTTAATCCGGAAAAAGTTTCACGTTGTAAGTGACTGCATTTTCGGTTCGTTTCGGTAGCCAGGCGCAATGTAGAAAACGGAACGATTTCTCCTACACACAGACGCTTTCAGTGCGCATCTGGTATGTGGCTGGGAGTCTCCTCATTGAAAACATCAGAAGCTCTTCAAAGGTAAATGATTTTATTTATTTGGTTATCTGGCTTTTGTGAAAATGTTGCGTGCTACATGCTACACAAAATGCTATGCTAGCTTTGCATACTCTTACACAAATTAGTCAATTTCTATGGTTCAAAAGCATATTTTGAAAATCTGAGATGACAGTGTTGTTAAGAAAAGGCTAAGCTTGAGAGCAAACGCATTATTTTAATTTTATTTGCGATTTTCAGAAATCGTTAACGTTGCGTTATGCTAATGAGCCTGAGGCTTAGTCACAATCCCGGATCCGGGATGGGGAGTTTCAAGAGGTTAAGAGCATTTATTTAGTTTTACTTGTATTTAAGAGCAGTTGGAGGCCACGGAAGGAGAGTTGAATGGTATTGGAGCTCGTTTGGAGGTTAGTTAAAACACAGTGTCCAAAGAAGGGCCAGAAGTATACAGAATGGTGTCGTCTGCGTAGGTGGATCAGAGACTCACCAGCAGCAAGAACGACATCATTGATGAATACAGAGAAGAGAGTCGGTCGAAGAATAGAACCCTGTGGCACCCCCATAGAGACAGCCAGAGGCCCGGACAACAGACCCTCCGATTTGACACACTGAACTCTATCAGAGAAGTAGTTGGTGAACCAGGCGAGGCAATCATTTGAGAAACCAAGGCTGTCGAGTCTGCCGATGAGGATGTGGTGATTGACAGAGTCGAAAGCCTTGGCCAGGTCAATGAATACGGCTGCACAGCATTGTTTTATCGATGAAGGTTAAGATATCGTTTAGGACCTTGAGCGTGACTGAGGTGCACCCATGACCAGCTCGTAAAAGAGATTGCGTAGAGGAGAAGGTACGGTGGGATTCAAAATGGTCGGTGATCCGTTTGTTAACTTGGCTTTCGAAGACCTTTGAAAGGCAGGGTACGATAGATAGAGGTCTAATAGTTTGGGTCTAGAGTGTCACCCCCTTTGAAGAGGGGGATGACCGCAGTAGCTTTCAATCTTGGAGATCTCAGACAACACGAAAGAGAGGTTGAACAGGCTAGTAATAGGGGTTGCAACAATTGCGGCAGATAATTTTAGTAAGAGAGGGTCCAGATTGTCCAGCCCAGCTGACTTGTAGGGATCCAGATTTTGCAACTATTTCAGAACATCAGCAATCAGCAATCTGGATTTGGATGAAGGAGAAATGGGGAAGGCTTGGGCAAGTTGCTGTGAGGACATGCTTGTTGGTCGCCGGACAAAGGGACAAAATGTGGGACTGTCCCGTATAATCCGGGAATGTGGTCACCCTACTCACCACTAGGCTTGGTGGTGCCAAATAAATGATCTCCAGCTCAGGGCTCCAGCTATGCATTTGGTTTGCTAACTTACTAGGTAAGCAGCTAGCATGCCAGATCAAGCTTCTTGGATACAGCAGAGATAAATAATCCCCTCCTGGATCAAGATCCTTGATGACTTATTATTTTTTGTGCTGTTGTTTTTTTTCTCATTGGAAAGAAAAAGCACCCCTTGTGTACACTGCCGTATACCCCAGTATGGTTCAGGAACGGTTAGAAAATCTGAATACTGCCCCAACCTACTCACCAACAGATAAATAAATGTTAATTGTGTCTTTATATGTGTGACTTTAGCTACACAACTAATTTGTCTCCGAGATAAATTATATGTATTGTTTGATTGTGCAGTGTATACTCACCACCAGGATGTCTTGACTGATCTCCAGCCCCCAGCGTGCCAGTTCTGTCTGGGCCTCTGGGTTGGTGTTGATGTTCTTCAGGAGCTGCTTCAGGGAGTGAGTGTGCTGCTCACTACTCACATTGATGTGCATCGTCAAGTCCTGGGACGGTAAAACCAGCACTTTCAGAATCTATACAGTACTAGACTCTCTGCCCGAGTTACTATGTGACGTTTCTGGGTACAAATATAATTCCCCCCCCCCCCCCCCTATTCAATTGATTTCATTGCGCCAGGAAAACTAAAGCAAGCGCAGCTAAAGTCTTTGATAGACAAATTGGCTGGTTACTATTGCTATCAAATTACTGTGTTGCCTTCATGTACAGTGGATGTCATAGAACATTCCCTAGGGAGAATTCATTGCCGACAATGACTTCACCTTCATGGCGCGGAAGTCCTTTCTCATTTTGTCAGGGATTCCAGTCATAAAGGAGAGCTCTGGCAGAAGCAGGATCTCGCCGGTTATGACTTGCTGTAAGACAAAAACACACAATAAAATATAATGTATATTGTATCTTTATGGAGAAAATGGCTCCAACTCAAAAACTCAAATGACTATCTACAAAGCATGTGTGATAGTAGAACATAAAGACGTAATGAATACAGACTCAAGCCACAAGGTGTCATTCTGTTACAAGGATACAGACAAGTACTTTGTTACAGGGTAGTTGGGTGTGTGAGGAAAGACAAGATCCTGTTAATCAATGAGTATGAAATAAATAAGTACAAAAAGTTAACTATGTCAAGATAAAGCTACATTTCATAATATCCTTTGAAATAGTTTTACCTTTCCCCCAGGCTTGGACCTCTCTTTGGGTCGATGGATAAGCATGGGTTGGTCCATCTCTTTTATGGTGATGCCATAGTTTTTGCTGTTCAGATTATAGGAAAAAAGTTAAAATAGACAAGTTTTCCCATATATTCATTTAGCAGCTGTGGCAAAGCTGCAAAAAAATATGGAATTATCTTTATACACTGCTCAAAAAATTAAAGGGAACACTAAAATAACACATCCTAGATCTGAATGAATGAAATATTCTTATTAAATACTTTTTTCTTTACATAGTTGAATGTGCTGACAACAAAATCACACAATAATTATCAATGGAAATCAAATTTATCAACCCATGGAGGTCTGGATTTGGAGTCACACTCAAAATTAAAGTGGAAAACCACACTACAGGCTGATCCAACTTTGATGTAATGTCTTTAAAACACGTCAAAATGAGGCTCAGTAGTGTGTGAGGCCTCCACGTGCCTGTATGACCTCCCTACAACGCCTGGGCATGCTCCTGATGAGGTGGCGGATGGTCTCCTGAGGGATCTCCTCCCAGACCTGGACTAAAGCATTGTGGCGTTGGTGGATGGAGCGAGGCATGATGTCCCAGATGTGCTCAATTGGATTCAGGTCTGGGGAACGGGCGGGCCAGTCCATAGCATCAATGCCTTCCTCTTGCAGGAACTGCTGACACACTCCAGTACATGAGGTCTAGCATTGTCTTACATTAGGAGGAATCCAGGGCCAACCGCACCAGCATATGGTCTCACAAGGGGTCTGAGGATCTCATCTCGGTACCTAATGGCAGTCAGGCTACCTCTGGCGAGCACCTGGAGGGCTGTGCGGCCCCCCCAAAGAAATGCCACCACACACCATGACTGACCCACCGCCAAACCGGTTATGCCGGTTGTTGGCAGCAGAACGGAGGATGTTGCAGGCAGCAGAACGTTCTCCACGGCGTCTCCCGACTCTGTCACGTGCTCAGTGTGAACCTGCTTTCATCTGTGAAGAGCACAGGGCGCCAGTGGCGAATTTGCCAATCTTGGTGTTCTCTGGCAAATGCCAAACGTCCTGCACGGTGTTGGGCTGTATGCACAACCCCCACCTGTGGACATCGGGCCCTCATACCACCCTCATGGAGTTTGTTTCTGACCGTTTGAGCAGACACATATATGGCCTGCTGGAGGTCATTTTGCAGGGCTCTGGCAGTGCTCCTCCTTGCACAAAGGTGGAGGTAGCGGTCCTGCTGCTGGGTTGTTGCACTCCTACGGCCTCCTCCACGTCTCCTGATGTACTGGCCTGTCTCCTGGTAGCGCCTCCATGCTTTGGACACAGCAAACCTTCTTGCCACAGCTCGCATTGATATGCAATCCTGGATGAGCTGCACTACCTGAGCCACTTGTGTGGGTTGTAGACTCCGTCTCATGCTACCACTAGAGTGAAAGCACCGCCAGCATTCAAAAGTGACCAAAACATCAGCCAGGAAGCATAGGAACTGAGAAGTGGTCTGGTCACCACTAGCAGAACAACTCCTTTATTGGGGGTGTCTTGCTAAATGACTATAATTTCCACCTGTCGTTTATTCCATTTGCACAACAGCATGTGAAATCAGTGTAGCTTCCTAAGTGGACAGTTTGATTTCACAGAAGTGTGATTGACTTGGAGTTACATTGTGTTGTTTAACTTCTTGGCTATAGGGGGCGCTATTTTAATTTTTGGATGAAAAACGTTCCCGTTTTAAACAAGATATTTTGTCACGAAAAGATGCTTGACTATGCATATAATTGACAGCTTTGGAAAGAAAACACTGACGTTTCCAAAACTGCAAAGATATTGTCTGTGAGTGCCACAGAACTGATGTTACAGAAAAAACCCAGATAAAAATCCAATCAGGAAGTGCCGCATTTTCTGAAACCCCCTCACGGCAATGACTCCTTATATGGCTGTGAAGGAGCTTGGAGTCAGCTTACGTTTTCCACAAGGTGTCTGCAGCATTGTGACGTATTTGTAGGCATATCATTGGAAGATTGACCATAAGAGACTACATCTACCAGGTGGTCGCTTGGTGTCCTCCGTCACAATTATTGCGTAATCTCCAGCTGCAGTATTTTTCCCGTTTGCTTCTGATGAGAAGCCAACTGCCACTGATAGATTATCGAATAGATATGTGAAAAACACCTTGAGGATTGATTCTAAACAACGTTTGCCATGTTTCTGTCGATATTATGGAGCTAATTTGGAAAAAAGTTTGGCGTTGTAAGTGACTGCATTTTCCGGTGTTTTTCTTAGCCAAACATGATGAACAAAACGGAGCTATTTCATCTACACAAATAATATTTTTGGAAAAAATGAACATTTGCTATCTAACTAAGAGTCTCGTCATTGAAAACATCCGAAGTTCTTCAAAAGGTAAATGATTTTATTTGAATGCTATTCTTGTTTTTGTGAAAATGTTGCCTTCTGAATGCTAGGCTTAATGCTATGCTAGGCTATCAATACTCTTACACAAATGCGTGTGTCGCTTTGGTTGAAAAGCATAACAAAAGGCTAAGCTTGTGTTTGAATATATTTATTTCATTTGCGATTTTCATGAATAACAAACGTTGCGTTATGGTAATGAGCTTGAGGCTATGATTACACTCCCAGATACGGGATTTCTCGACGCTAGAGGTTAAGTGTTCCCTTTATTTTTTTGAGCAGTGTATATACACACACACATTCCTGCCAAGGCGCTTTTAAATGGATAGTTGTTGGCTCAATGACTGGAAGTCTATGGGAACAGCTAGCATGCTATTGCGCTAACGCTAGAAGAACTCTACATAACAAATGCACACAATTCTCCAGCCTTACCTGTAGTACTCGACGAAAGTGGTCGTTGTGCCGTCGGCCATGGTGAAGGTGTCTTTGGGGGACTTGCCCCACTCAATGTCGTCGATGCGGTAGGTGCGGTTGTTGTATCGGGTGATGACAATGCTGCCTATCAGCTCTTTGGTGCACTCATCCTGGAAGCTCTCCCTGCTTTGCTGGTAGATCACGTTCCTGGATGGGAGAGGGGTCAAAAGGTCAAAGGTTACCAATCAGGGCCCCGCAACTCACCCCAATTTGGCCTGAAAATCACCCCATTTATGCTCTGCATGTCATTCCATTTAAAACCGCCAAGTAAAAAGAACGAAAGAAAAAAAACAAGGGAATAACACTCGCACTTGTCTTTTTATTCTACCACTGACTTTGCTGATAAATACTTTTGAGGAAAAATGTACTTACTATGTGGTTGTCTCACCTAGTTACCTAAAGATGAATGCACTAAGTCGTTCTGAAAAAGAGCATCTGCTAAATGACTAAAATGTAAACTCATTTGTTCCTTGCATGTGACCCTTTAGTGCCCTAGCCTTGACATAACCCCACAGTCTCAAGTCCATGAGATAGTATGTCTCAACCAATTTGAAACGGTGTCCAAACCTCTAAGAGCAGGCAGATTTACTTTCCGTGAAAGCTTGATGTGTGTGGAAATATACAGTTGAAGTCGGAAGTTTACATACTTAGGTTTGAGTCATTAAAACTAGTTTTTCAACCACTCCACAAATTTTGTGTTAACAAACTATAGTTTTGGGAAGTCGGTTCGGACATCTACTTTGTGCATGACAATTTTTCCAACAACTGTTTACAGACAGAATATTTCACTTATAATTCACTGAATCATAATTCAAGTGGGTCAGACGTTTACATACACTTAGTTGACCGTGCCTTTAAACAGCTTGGAAAATTCCAGAAAATGTCATGGCTTTAGAAGCTTCTGATAGGCTAATTAACATAATTTGAGTAAATTGGAAGTGTACCTGTGGATGTATTTCAAGGCCTACCTTCAAACCCAGTGCCTCTTTGCTTGACATCATGGGAAAATCAAAAGAAATCAGCCAAGACGTCAGATTGTTTTTTCTAGACCTCCACAAGTCTGGTTCATCCTTGGGAGCAATTTCCAAACAGCTGAAAGTACCACGTTCATCTGTACAAACAATAGTACGCAAGTATAAACACCATGGGACCACGCAGCCGTCATACCGCTCAGGAAGGAGACACGTTCTGTCTCTTAGAGATACGAGTCCAGTATCGACATAACCTGAAAGGCCGCACAGCAAGGAAGAAGCCACTGCTCCAGAAGCAACATAAAAAAGCCAGACTACGGTTTGCAACTGCACATGGGACAAAGATCATACTTTTTGGAGAAATGTCCTCTGGTCTGATGAAACAAAAATAGAACTGTTTGGCCATGACCATCATTATGTTCAGAGGAGGAAAAAGGGGGGTGGCTTGCAAGCCGAAGAACATCATCCCAACTGTGAAGCACGGGGGTGGCATGTTGTGGGGGTGCTTTGCTGCAGGAGGGACTGGTGCACTTGACAAAATAGATGTCATCATGAGGTAGGAAAATGATGTGGATATATTGAAGCAACATCTCAATCAGTCAGGAAGTTAAAGCTTGGTCACAAATGGGTCTTCCAAATGGACAATGACCCCAAGCATACTTCCAAAATTGTGGCAAAATGGCTTAAGGACAACAAAGTCAAGGTATTGGAGTGACCATCACAAAGCCCTGACCTCAATCCTATAGATGACTTGTGGACAGAACTGGAAAAGTGTTTGAGAGCAAGGAGGCCGACAAACCTGACACAGACCAGCTGTCAGGAGGAATGGGCCAAACTTCACGCAACTTACTGTGGGAAGCTTGTGGAAGGATACCCAAAACATTTGACCCAAGTTAAACAATTTAAAAGGCAATGGTACCAAATACTATGAGTGTATGTAAACTTCTGACCCACTGGGAATGTGATGAAAGAAATAAAAGCTGAAATAAATAATTATCTACTATTACTCTGACATTTCACATTCTAAAAATAATGTGGTGATCCTAACTGACCTAAGACAGGGATATTTTACTAGGATTAAATGTCAGGAATTGTGAAAAACTGAGTTCAAATGTATTCGGCTAAGGTGTACGTAAACTTCTGACTTCAACTGTACATGGTGTATCAATGAATATGCTATTTGTAAATATCTCTATGACCAGCATAAGAATACGGCCTGTTTAAAATTTTATGAACTCATCACATACTGTAGACAGTGCATCATGTGGATATGCACACCATGTGAACAAATAACTGGCAAGAGAAGAGATTTATCATGCATATTTTAGAGTATCACAAAAGTTAGTAAGTTACGTAATGCAACAATGCTTCTATGTGGTGTAAGGTGCACTGAAATAATCTCACATGCAGTCGAGGACAGAGTCATTTCGCAGCACTTTGTGGGACACATCCACCTGGAGGTACAGGCCTCCGTCAGTGTGCTTTATGCACGTTGAGTAACCTGGCCACACCTGCAACCTAGGATAACAGAAGACAGAAACCAAGGGGCTTGAGTCAACTGCTATGATCATTGAGATTTCAATTGGAGTATAATTTCTAATCTAATCACTTACCGATGCTTCCCAAGTATGACTGCGCTTTTTGGATCGTAATGATTCCGCCCCACAAGCTTCAGTCCCAGGATCTTCATTACCCTTGACAACACACATGAGGAGAACAATGTCTTGCTGCACCAGACAAATTTAACATTTGGTAAAGCCAGTGAGATGTTTATTATTATTATTGTTTTTTTTGTGTGTTTTTTTTACAAAAACATAAAACGCAACATGCAACAAAGATTTTAATGAGTTACAGTTCATATAAGGAAATCAATCAATTGCAATAAATTAATTAGGCCCTAATCTATGGATTTCACAATACATGTGAATAGAGATATGCATATTTTGGTCACAGATACACAGCATGGCCAAAAGGATGTGGACACCCTTCGTATTAGTGGATTCGGCTATTTCAGACACACCCGTTGCTGACAGGTGTATAAAATCGAGCACACAGCCATGCAATCTTCATAGACAAACACTGGCAGTAGAATGGCCTTGCTGAAGAGTTCAGTGACTTTCAACGTGGCACTGTCATAGGATGCCTCCTTTCCAACAAGTCAGTTCATCAAATTCCTGTCCTGCTAGAGCTGCCCCGGTGAACTGTAAGTGCTTTTATTGTGAAGTGGAAACATCTAGGAGCAACAACAGCTCAGCAGAGAAGTAGTAGGCCACACAAGCTCACAGAATGGGAACGCAGAGTGCTGATGCGTGTAAAAAATAATGTCTGGCCTTGGTTGCAACACTCACTAACTACAGAGATCCAAACTACCTCTGAAAGCAACATCAGCAGAAGAACTGTTTGTCGGGACGCTTCATGAAATAGGTTTCCATGGTCGAGCAGCGCATACAAGACTAAGACCATCATGGGCAATGCCGATCGTTGGTGTAAAGTGCGGACTCTGGCGCAGTGGAAACGGTTTCTCTGGCGTGATGAATCACACTTCACCATCTGGCAGTTCAACAGACAAATCTGGGTTTGGCGGATGACAGGAGAACGCTAACTGCCTGAATGCATAGTGCCAACTGTAAAGTTCGGTGGTGGAGGAATAATGGTCTAGGGCTGTTTTTCATGTTTCGGGCTAGGTCCCTTAGTTCCAGTAAAGGGAAATCTTAACGCTATAGCATACAATAACATTCTAGACAATTCTGTGCTTCCAACTTTATTGCAACAGTTTGGGAAAGGCCCGTTCCCGTTTAAGAATGACAATGTCCCCATGCACAAAGCGAGGTCCATCCAGAAATACTTCTCGAGATCAGTGTGAAAGAACTTGACTGGCCTGCACAGAGCCCTGACCTCGACCCTATTGAACACCTTTGGGATGAACGCCGACTGCGAGCCAGGCCTATTTGCCCAACATCAGTGTCCGACCTCACAAATGCGTGACAACTCCTTTTCAAAGAGTGGATCAGGCTGTTGATTGTGGCCTGTGGAATGTTGTCCCACTCCTTTTCAATGGCTGTGACACGCTCTCGTACACATCAATCCAGAGTATCCCAAACATGCTCAAGGGGTGACATGTCTGGTAAGTATACAAGCCATGGAAGAACTGGAACATTTTCAGCTTCTAGGAATTGTGAACAGATCCTTGTGACATGGGGCCATGCATTATCATGCTGAAACATGAGGTGATGGTAGCACAACAATGGGCCTCAAGATCTCTTCACGGTATCTCTGTGCATTCAAATTACCATTATGCTCGTTGTTAGTAGCTTATGGCTACCCATACCATAACCCCACCGCCACCATGGGGCACTCTGTTCCCAACGTTGGCATCAGCAAACCGCTCGCCCACACAACGACGGTTGGACGTACTGCCAAATTTTCTAAAAGGAAGTTGGAGGCAGCTTCTGGTAGAGAAATAAACATTAAATTCTCTGGCAACAGTTCTGGTGGACGTTACTGCTGTCAGCATGCCCATTGCACACTCCCTCAAAACCTGGCATCTGTGTTGCGATAAATACTGCACATTGTGCCCCTGTGTAATAATCATGCTGTTTAATCATCTTTACATGTTGCATTTATATTCTTGTTCAGTGTATAATTCGCTACTTCAGTGAAAAATCTTTAGGATTTAGGGGGAAATGGAACGTTTTAAAAGAAGTCTGGTTTTCTGTGTAAAACAGCTGAAGCCTCGCAATAAAGCATGTTTTTGCATGAAGCTATCAAGCAAGCACAATAGATAAGAGATTAGCTCATTACTGACAATATGGGTACACTAAGGCCAGCTTAGCGCACAGAGAACTTCCCTCGTAAGTAGACCACAGGCCTTTTGTTGAAAAACACCCCCAATATATCCTAATTTAAAGTGAAAATGTCAATTAGCAATTAGCAGTTTATATTGCAGCATCAGTGTGTTATTATTAGATTCAAAATGGAAGCAAACAGAAAATCAGCAGGGACTACACAAATTTGTCCAATAAGAAACATTGTTTTCCATTGTAAAATATTTTGCTACAGTGTGCCATAATGATGGCTAAGTTTTGCCCAAATGAATAAGGACGGCCCTGTCACCTTCTCAGCACCACGTTGTAGAAGGGGATGCACAGGTCAGAGTTGGGTGGAAGGATCTTAGTCATCTGGACCTTGATGTCAACCTCCTGGTTGTCAGTTCGTCTCACACTCTTTAGGTGAACCACCTGTATGGAGGAAAGATTAACATCACAACATGGGGCACAGAGGGGAAGATGGCTAAAGACAGGAGTGTAGCTGCCCTATGTGCCACATCCGTATTGCGTGTTAATGTTGGGTCTAGTTGATTGAAGACACTTTTAAAACAGTAGTTACTATAACTCAAATGCGTAAGCAACTGTTCCCGTTTTGTGTATTTACAAGTATAAGCCAATTATCTGCACATAATTAATACACATCTATAGTCACAGACACAGTAGGCCAGACAGAGAAAAGTGACATACCTCTTCCATCTTCACAGGGAGGTAGAGAATTGAGCCATCAAAAGCAACAACCTCCCCAGTAGTGGGGCGATGGTCCTTCATCATGCCAAATCGCATACCCATCGACTCCACATTAGGACTGAAAAGTGGGATAAAATGTAATAAGTTACTCCTCTTTAACAGACCAAATGATATTTCCAGAGCAGATATTTTACACATGAATGCTGCATAAAATATGTAGCTAACACTTTTGACTTAATACATGTACTTACGTGAAAGTGACATGGTACTGATAGACTGCCTCATTTCTGCAGTGAATGGTGATGTGGTTTGAGCCTATGGGCAATGGTGTTCCTTTGGTACCAGTCTTGTGTAATGTTTCACTGCAAAGGGAGAGGAAATAACCTTTCAATGAATAGGCATAACAACAGTTATAGTCCTCATAAAACAATTCATAATTGACTTAAATACATTTCTGCCTCATTTGACTGCCTTCAACGATAGTAACATAATTTTAAGCAACATAATTTGCTTCATAATAGATGGTTTCATTACATGGTTTTACAAATAATAGTACTTACCAGGTGGCCTCCATCTTAAGTTCTCCCTTAGTTTGAGAGCAACCTGGAGTCATATGAGCCTCTTTGGGTGGGGATGGAGGGAGAGTAGGGAGCACAGTGGGTCCCCTCCCAGTACCCAAGGGGAGCATCGACGCTCGTCCCATTCCCACCATCTGAGATGGTACACCTCGGCCAAGGAAGCTGCAGACAGAAACAGAAGCATTACAAGTTCTTCATTTAATTTGTTTTAAATTCCCATCCATAACTGCGTTAAATAATATGTATTAGGAAAAAAAGCTGCTATCGAATTAATCTTACTGCTCATCTATTTGTCTGAAGAAAAAATTCTCAATTTTCATTATCTGGCCTAGTTGTCTTTGAATTATCGGGAACGAACCTTGACAATAAGTCACACCGAAAAGTGGAAAGTCTGATTACCTCCACATTAACAACGGATAATTCAATAATAATTTGAAATGAGATGGGCATATACTGAAAAGGATGGGGATATGTGAGAGGGACCTGTGTATGTGCACAGCATGAATGATGCATTCTAGAAGCATTACTGTCAGGACCCTAAGGACCTTAGAAGCATGGAGGAATTGGCCTGCTTTAGCAACAGGTTAAGTCGCAGGGTTTGAGCTCATCACCTTCTTCTTCTCACCTGTTACCTTGGCCCATCATGTCCTCAGGGAATCTGTCTCCACCCGGGCCGGCAACTGCCACTGCTCCAACAGGGGCTGTCTGTGGTTGGAGCTCTGCTCCAAAAGCACCCCTCCCTGGGCCAAACACCAGAGAAAACACAATAAGATTCAGTGGATTCATCCTCAAGGCCTCAGTTGCAGCATAAGGAAATCAAGCAACATCCCTAAATATTTTAAAGCTCAAATTACTCTTTGATTCTGTCTACATTTTGACAGAGTGCTCAGAACTTAGAGGCTATGTTGGATAAGGCAAATCTATTTATTGTGTAACAAAAATGGTTCAACTTTAGTGCGTCAGAGTTAGGGCGATTAATTAGAATTTATGTTTTTGCGCATTATTCCAAATTCCTATTTTTCGTTTTTATTAGTGTTAATGTCCGCTTGTTCTCACATCTTTTTGGAATTGTCTCCTTTGCTGCGTGCACCTTCTATTTACAACAGAGATCTGTATATAAAGATGAGATGCACTTGTCTCCACCCTAACAATGGGAAAGGCTGTCCTTAAGGCAGGGAGGCAAGAGAAAGCTAAGGTCCAAAACAAGCCCATAGAAACAGATTTTGCTTATTTTGGACAGATGTTTGCACTCTCACTTCACCCCTTCCTCTGGCTTACACACACACACCAAGCCCCTCCACCTGTCACTCACACCAACAAAGTTGAGAGATCACATCTTCCTCTCTGACAAGCAGTTTCAACTCGCCATTTGCATGAGGTTTGGTCGAACAGAAATGGTTTATATGGACACCAAAACATACTGAGACATTATTTTACTATAATAGAGGCGAAGTTAACTTTTCTAACAATTTTTTTTTGTTATGCCTCAACTACTCAAATTGCACGCAGAGCAGACACTATGAAAACAACAGTATCAATGGACATTGATTATGGTAAATTAATGCAGTTTGTCACGCGTGGCATTGGGGTACCACATACTGCTAGCAGCATTTTAGCCAAAGACTTATAGTAGCTGTCTAGTCTGTTTTATAAATGTGCAATAAGTATAAAACAATTACATAAGGAATTGGCAACTCGTTCTCATTCCGAGAAATAAGGTAGGCCACTTGATTTCAACATCTAAACAAAGTGGACAGGCTAACATGCTTTGCAAATAGTTGGCGACAGAGAAGGGTGTGCACATTACAATTCAACTGTTCAACCTTGTTATCTAGCAAATAGATCCAAGTTGGCAAAACTTTAAATAAAGATTATCTGGCTAATCACTAGCACATGGGCTTGAGAGATTGCTGATGAGACCTGTTACTTTTCTATAGTTTAATGCCTGCTACAAGAAGTCATTATTCGGTGAATGTGCATTATGCATGGTTCTAGTTACATTTTTAACAAAAGGGCATTTTCATAAACTTGACAGTCATTTGAACTATTTTGGTAAAATGATCATGGTTGTGGCAGGCTTATATACACTACATGACCAAAAGTATTTAGGCACCTGTTTGTCGAACATCTCATTCCAAAATCATGGGCATTAATATGGAGTTGGTCTCACCTTCGCTGCTATCACAGTCTCCGATCTTCTGGGAAGGCTTTCCACTAGATGTTGGAACATTGCTGAAGGGACCTGCTTCCATTCAGCCACAAGAGCATTAGTGAGGTCGGGCACAGATGTTGGGTGATTAGGCCTGGCTCGCAGTCAGCGTTCTAATTCATCCCAAAAGGTGTTCATAGTGTTAAGATTTCCCTTCATTGGAACTAAGGGGCCTAACCCAAAACATGAAAAACAGCACCAGACCATTATTCTTCCTCCACCAAACTTTACAGTTGGCACTACGCATTCGGGTAGACAGCGTCCTCCTGGCATCCGCCAAACCCAGTCCCTGACTGCCAGATGGTGAAGCATGATTCATCACGCCAGAGAACGCATTTCCACTGCTCCAGAGTCCAATGACAGCAAGCTTTACACCACTCCAGACTAAGTTTTGCATTGCGCATGGTAATCTTAGGCTTGGGTGCGGCTGCTCGGCTATGGAAACCCATTTCATAAAGCTCCTGACGAACAGTTCTTGTGCTGACATTGCTTCCAGAAACAGTTTGGAAGTTGGTAGTGTGGGTTGCAACCGGGGAGACGATTTTTACATGCTTCAGCACTCAGCAGTCCCGTTTTGTAAGCTTGTGTGGCCTACCACTTCGCGGCTGAGCCGTTGTTGCTCCTAGACTTTTCCACTTCACAATAACAGCACTTATATACTGACCACACCGCCCGCGTTACATGCGTAGGCATTGCAAAATAAATGTACACATACATGTTATTCAATAATTTCATCCAAACTGCTCTCGCGCGCCAATGAGCGTCTTCATAGCAAGGCTCTAAAATAGAACTTGATTCCATTTGTTTGTTGTTTTTTTTAACACTTGAGGCACTGCAAGTCCCACCTCTCCCATCTCTTCATTGGTTTTTAGGAGCATACACCCATGTGGGTGATTGAAAGATGAACTGAGGTCCACACTCCAGTCGGTGGTGTTAATGCAACTGAAAGTCAGTTGCTAACCGCCACATACAGTCCAAAGAAGACTGAAGGAAGAGAGATTTCTAAAAACTAACTTGGTTTACCCTTTTATCTGTGGATTAATTGTTAGAGTAGAGGACCTTGTGTATTTCAGGCAAAATAACCCAATGTTTATAACCCAGGACAAATTAGCTAGCACCTGCAAGCTAGCTAACTAAATGGCCATGAATGTTTCATGTGTTTCGACAAATTAATATAGTTGTTTCAGAGTTCAGATTTCAACCTGCGTATTCTGTTTGCGTCTGGTGTGGATGGACAAAATCAACATGCGCACGTGTCCTGTCTAGTCAGAATGTGACAGTTGACTGGGGCAGCTCTAGCAGTGCAGAAATGTGTGAAAACTGACATGTTGGAAAGGTGGCATCCTATGACAGTGCCACGTTGAAAGTCACTGAACTCTTCAGTAAGGTCATTCTACTACCAATGTTTTTCTATGGAGACTTCATGGCTATGTGCTTGACTTTATACAACAGTCAGCAACAGGGGTTGCTGAAATAGCCAAATACACTCATTTGAAGGGGTGTCCAAATACTTTTGTATATATAGTCTATTTAGCCTAGGTATAACGTCACAAACCCTGAATTAATTTGATTATTTCTGACTGTTTGAAATGCAGTGTATTTTACCTTTAAATTGTACAACAACACTTATTTAGAGAAAACTTTATTTTTTTTAAATCTAGACATATTGTGAATCGCCCATATGTTAGAGAAAAAAAGAAGATTTTTAGGCCATATTGCCCAGCCCTAATCAGAGTGCATCAATATGATGGATTTCCAATCTTCAAATTTATTAAATGTAAAGGCCAACCATTACTTTTAACCCATGCCATTTGAGCTGGAGGAGAACACGTGATACTCTTCCCAGGTAGTTTCATCCAGTATGCCTTCATCTATGGACTGTGTCCCAAATGGCAACCTATTCCCTATGTAGTGCACTACTTTTGACCAGGGCCCATAGAGAATGGAGTGCCATTTGGAATAAAAACCTAGTTTTTCATAAACTCAAGATTACTCACCCACTGGCAGCCCTCCCCTGCCCCAGGTCTTTGAGGGATCGATCCCCATGCCTCTGAACATGGACACCAGTGACGATCCCTGGCCTTGGGTGGACATGTCCACCTGCCAATTACAATATCGTTACAAGAGCTATAAGAGAAAAAAATAACTTGGCTTAAATGGTATTTTAACAATTTAAAATACTTCATCTGCCCTTGATTGAGCTTGCATGGAACTAATAGACTAGTCCAATAAGTGCAAACCTTGAACCCTGGTCTGGGTAGAAGTTAGGAGAAAGACTTTACAACCCCAAGGAACACAACACAAACCTGTTTGGCTACTACTTCCTCTTCTGCCTGCAGACTTGGCATCTCTTCAGGCAAGTCTTGCTTTGCAAGCTGACCTGGAGTGGCTTGTCCAGGGTGAGGCCCCAAACCAAGAAGGGGTTCCCCTCTTGCCACACCTACGGTCGGATCAGCTGTCGAGAGAAGCCACCCTCTAGGGCGGCTAATCCCACCATCTTCTGATGTAGGCATGGGTATCCCCCTGGCAAAGCCAATGAAGGGATCGCTCACTGGGAAGGGCACTCCTCTCCCGTACTGCATAAGCAGTGTATCACCAGCGGTGGTGAAACCCCTGGCTCTTCCTAAGCTAGCAGACCCATCTGTTGCAAACATAAGGCCTCTGGCTCGTCCTATTGCTGGTTCATCTGAACGCAGTCCTCGACCCCATGCTTGCTGCTGCAGCCAAGGAATGCGGGTTGCACCAGGGAGGCCTGGGAAACAAGGCTTCTTTGGATCCATTCCAGCTAGCTCCTCTCACATGCAATGCCTGCAGTGCAAATGCAAAGGCTTATTGGCAAGGGGAATTGTGTAAACTTGCTAAACCATGTGAACGCTCCAGATGGCGTGTCATTTGTATTTAGTCATAATGAAAGAACTAGCTACTTTGTTAGTATCAAAACATTTATGATAAATGTATTGATGGGGCAAAAGATAGGGAGCATCTTGCCGAGTGTACCTTACTCAGACTGAGAACCACCTGAGTTGAGCACAATCAGCAAGGTGTAGACACCATTATTGTTAATGTCAGGTCAAACGTCGCAATGTCTATCTCGACGCTTGCGCAAGCGGTTGCAGCCAAGAGGTGTAATCATTACGCCGATTCTGTTGCAAAACGTTTTGCAACAGAAACCGTATACACCAAACATACAAGTTACTGTTTCCATAATGAATACACCCCAGTTGGGAATAGCTAGTTACCTGCCTGCATATTTTCTCCCTAAAATGTACAAGACTAATAGCTACTTGCTAGAATAGATGGTTACATTTCACACCAAAGGTATATTAAATATTGCAATAGCTAGCAATGTATGTTTTAGCAAAAGCAAATGAATGTTAATAGGTTCGTCATTAGCTAGCTAACGTTAGCTGGCTAGCGTGCTTGCTTTTGATTACAAGCAAATGCACCAGGGGAAAAACGGGAGCCGAGAGATAAACACTTTCAGGAACTTAAATGCATATTTCGTTGCGTCGTACGTTCTTCACAATTCAAATATAACTCCAAACCTTATTTTTCTTATACTGACTTTAAATGCGTATGGAGCACTTTCTTCTCAACATTGGTACAGACCTTTTGCCATCTGTAGTCAAAATTACCGGGAAATGTTTGGCCACCTGGACACGCCCATGGTAATAAACTATTGGTTAATAGAACAAATTTGTCAAAAGTGTAAGGCTCTCGAGAGCTGTCAGTAACCATGTTTCAGTCACTTTTTTATGGAGTAACTAAATGTCGGATACAACATTTCATGACAGGCTGATGGATGGAAAAATAAAAAAAATCGGTAAATTTTCCAAATGTCAACAAATCAAAATACGCAAGACAAGGTGGGATATTTTTGTGTCGGTAAAATGAATTATACGAGAATGTCGGCGGAAACGCATTTATGCACAAATATTGACATAATAACCATCAAATCAGATCATATCGTAGTAAACTTGGGAGTCACACTGTGACATTTGTGATTTTGTGGTCCACAATAGGAGTTTTTTTAAACATGCAGTTTAGTCCTGTGGATTTAGAGATAACTTCACAGGGTGATGAAAGTGCAAGGTTGAGTTTGATGCTCTTTGGAGTAAATATCGAGGGTATTATTCTGGTGACGTGATAATCAATGCTTGGCTGCCGTTGGACAAATTAAAATAATCTCGCTTATTTTTCCATAATAATATGAAATAGTATCATGTAGTCTATAAATGCGCTCTAGCCAACAGCGATAGCACCAAAAAGTTGAGTTGAAAAAGCGATGGGAGCCCATTTATTTTTTCAGCACCTGGTCATTTAAAAGCAAAATGTATTTTTATATGCACTATGTCATCATGCACAGCATTTTATCTGCAACAAGTCAATTTGATGGAAACATCTCTGGTGGGAAAATGCGCATTATTTTATGCCGATTTTAGAATATTTGCATGAAATTCTGTCAGCAATTGGATGGAAACCAAGCTAGTCTGACAAAATACAAGTGAATTAAATGTATATATATATATGTGTGTGTGTGTGTGTGTGTGTGTGTGTGTGTGTGTGTGTGTGTGTGTGTGTGTGTGTGTGTGTGTGTGTGTGTGTATGTGTGTAAGAACATTATAATGCAATACTTTATTTGACAGCATACATTTCCACAAATGATGCTGTGAAAATGTTATCTATTTTATAATATTTTACATGATTTTGTAGAAGATGCTATGGCCAATTCTAAACATGTCCATCATTACCATTACCTGTAAGACAGTTGTTTAGCATGCATCAATGCTAATCATCAGTCAGATTTACCATTGACTTTGAAGGTTATATAGTATGGTTATAGACTACAGTAGCAAGTCGTTTTTATTTATTTCTCTGAATGTTTAAACTCACTAGAGGGCACCTGAGTCAAGTAAAACGTTTTGTCTTGTGACTTGTCATTGCAGTCCTCTAAATCTTCTGATGCTGCTTCTGGATGATAACAGGATATAATATATGCCTAGGTAAATAAAGGTTTAAAAAAATATCACCAAAATCAGTAGCACAAATCACTTGAGTGGAAGATGGATGGTGGGCCTGCTGTTTGGATTACAGTTCCTTCATACTTTTGATAGCTGCAAACAAGGGGATGTGAGATATTTGCTTGATGTGTTGCAACGAGATAAAATTGAACATACCCTGTGTTGCAGGCAGTTGCCATTTTTGAGTGGTTAAGATAATTGATCATATGTGGTCACACACGGTAACTGAAATATGATAGTCATGCGCGATATCTCAATTGGCCCATATTGATGAAAAGCAATATCTTTAGGGCCTGTACATGTTTCATATTATCAGGCAGGTGTTCTATTTTAGCAAAAGCAGTATCACCTGTAGCCTGATGCAGCATCGTGACTACATGGCTGAAGCATGGGCTTGCTCCTCGGCATTGTTTACCACAATGGGCTAATCATCAGCTAGTTCACAGACACTAAATATGATCTTGTTGCTTATTTAATGTCCTAAAAAAACTACAACGGGCACTAATAAAATGATGTGTTGAGAAATAAATCATACAGCACTGAAAATCTGGGATGCTGCTCTGTTAAATAATTGCCATCAAAACTGTTGTATTTTCAGAGATTGCGTTTAGGAATGTTGCGCAGTGACTGGGCCTATTAGAACACATTTCTTTGCACTCAGCAATCAGCTGTGTGTGGAGTTGCGCGATTTTGTCCCCCAACAGTTGATATTCAGTTTATAAATAAAGGACCTAGCTCATGAACATCTTTGGGAATTAATCTGGTTTTTAAACAATTATATAGGCCTATAACTATTGTTATAATAGTAATTTTGTATTTAACCAACAAGTGATTCGTGTAATAATTTATGACTTGACAAGCAAGCAGCTCCAGTAAACCTAAGTAAACGTAGCCGCGGGAAAGAAATCTTGATTAACTGTCCCGGTGAGCTCGGCAGATATTGCGGAGGAAGTGGGCAGTTCTGTATGTAGAATCCTTCAATCTCTTGAGCTAAACCACTCCCTGTACTCCGTCATGTGCCAAAGAAAAAACGCCACCTGCTGGAGAAAATAGATTTTGGGCTCAATTATCCTTTTCGCTTCGCCTATTCCTGTCTGGTGTGACTCACAAGTTATGTTGCCCAATCTACCATATAAGAGAGATGCAGTGTCCTGACAAGTGGAATTTTGGGCAACATTTCAGAAAAAGATAAGGGAGCAAGATAGTTCAAACTTGGCAACATGACACCACCCACTGGAAGCACTGTTGCATGCTAAAGTTTGACATGAAACAAATAGTTTCATTGTGCTTCGCAAGTCATATCTTCTTGCTCCAGGAATCTATGAACACTTCATTTTCCTCTATTGAGTGGATGGAGATTATAAAAGGGCAGCCTTTATTGTGAATGTTTAGGTCGTGATAGCAGACTCTTAAATTGAACTCCGAAAGATGGCTTAGGTAGACATTTCCCTGAGACGGTTTCTGACAGTTTGTGCAAAAATTATTCATTTGTGCAAATCCACAGTTTTATCAGCTGTCCAGTCTCAGACAATTCCACATGTGAAGAAGCGGGATGTAGAGGTCCTGGGCTGGCATGGTTACACGTGATCTGTGGGAGTGAGGCTGAGTCACCAAATTCTCTAAAACAATGTTGGAGGCGGCTTATGGTAGAGAAATTAACATTAAATTCTTTGGCAACAGCTTTAGTGGAAATTCCTCCAGTCAACATGCCAATTGTGCCGTGCTTCTACACCTGCATTGCTTGCTGTTTGGGGTTTTAGGCTGGGTTTCTGTACAGCACTTTGAGATATCAGCTGATGTACGAAAGGGATATATAAATAAATTTGATTTGATTTGAATTGCACACTCCCTCAAAACATGAGACGTTTGTGGCATTGTGTTGTGTGACAAAACTGAAATTTTTAGAGTGGCCTTTTATTGTCCCCAGCACAAAGTGCACCTGTCTATTGATCATGCTGTTTATTCAGCTTTTTTATATGCCACACCTGTCAGTTGGGTGAATTATCTTGGCATAATACAAATTCAAATTGAAATGAAAAAAATAAGAAAATAGAAAAACAACAATAAAATAACCGTAACAAATCAAATGTTATTTGTCACATGCACCGAATACAACAGGTCTAGACCTTACTGTGAAATGCTTACTTACAAGCCCTTAACCAACAATCAAAAGGTAGCACAAGAAATGTACATAACAATGACGAGGCTATGTACAGGGGTACAGGTTAGTCGAGGTAATTTGTAAAGTGACTATGCAGAGATAATAAACAGAGAGTAGCAGCACTGTAAAAACAAAGGGGGGGGGTCAATGTAAATAGTCTGTGTGGCCATTTGATTAGTTGTTCAGCAGTCTTATAGTTTGGGGGAAGAAGCTGTTAAGTAGCCTTTAGGTTCTAGACTTGGCGCTCCGGTACCGCTTGCCGTTTGGTAGCAGAGAGAACAGTCTATGACTTGGGTGACTGGAGTCTTGGATAATTTTTTGGCCTTCCTCTGACACAGCCTAGTATATAGGTCCTGGATGGCAGGAAGCTTGGCCCCAGTGATGTACTGGGCTGTACTTACTACCCTCTGTAGCGCCTTAAGGTCAGATGCAGAGCAGTTGCCATACCAGGTGGTGATGCAACCGGTCAGGATACTCTCGATGGTGCAGCTTTAGAACATTTTGAGGATCTGGGGACCCATGCCAAATATTTTCAGTCTCCTGAGGGGGAAAGGTGTTGTCGTGTCCTCTTCAAAACTGTGTTGGTGTATTTGGAAGATGATAGTTTGTTGGTGATTAGGCAAGTCAGTTAAGAATGAATTATTATTTACAATAACGGCCTACCCCGGCCAAACTCTAACCTGGACGATGCTGGGCCAATTGTGCGCCACCCTATGGGACTCCCAATCACGGGCGTTTGTGATACAGCCTGGAATCGGACCAGGGTCTGTAGTGACAACTTTAGCGCTGAGATGCAGTGCCTTAGACTGCTGCGCCACTCGGGAGCCAGATGGGTTTAATGATGTTGCATACTTTGTAAATATTATCAAGCAAGAAATGTAATCATTTGCAATCCTGTCAGAAATCAATTCATCACCTATCCTAGACATTAGTCCAGTTAATTATTACCTTCAAGGAGATGAAGCTGTTGGACAGCCACAAACCACTGAATACAACTTTTATAATTACTCTGATTATTGGCATTCGTTATCATCATCATGTGATTGTTTCACATCCCAGAACCGTTTCCCCTGACAGATAATGTCTAGGGCTTAAGGTCACAGAAACAAATAATCCTCAATTTACCAGCAACTAAATGAGATGAACAACGTTTACCTTCATCTCACCTAGAATGAGCCATCATAATCACACAAACTCTCCCACAGAATGTACAATCTGCTGGTAAAAGAGAAGACAGCAGCGAAGGGAGCTCTGTGTTTGATTGGCCAGGACGATTATTGCTATTTTTACCCTGTCAAAGACTAAGTAGCTTGGGAAGACTGACTCAGATACCCATTTCTCCCAATTTATTCATCTCTGATAACAAAATAATTCACTCTAATCAAGTATTACAAAAGGCAGAGTTTTAGGGAACTGATGAATTACCTGGAGTCACAAAAAGAACAGAGATTGCTGGGCTGACTGTCGACGGACTGTCACAAAGCCAAAGTGACATCCCAATCAGCAGCTACTATCTACAGTTAGTTTGAGCTGTCACTCACTGCATAAACTGGCACTCTTGCATAAAATTCCACAGCAGGAATGTTCCACCAGTCTCCCAGAGCAGTTTAAATCCCATTTAATCACATCTACTTCTCCCCGCCTCTCCCATTACAAGAGACTGACTGTCTGCTGACAGGTTGTTTTCATAAGATCTCGATGCTTGTGCCCTCCCTGTTTTCCTGGGTAACAACATGTACCACCGTTCCTTGGCATCCAAACCATTGATTAATAATAATAATTAATCATGTGCCTCATTGTAAGTGGGGCAATTTCAATGACAGTAGGGCTGGCCAAGCACTGTCACTAGACACTGTTGGTAATCTAATGCAACAATCATCATCACCAGCATGCCCATCAGACCCAGCAGTGGGTAATTGCGAGCAAAGTCCTAGGCTGTGCTGGTGATCACATCCGGGGGAGAGACAGACAGCCCAGGCAGTGGTGGTATGTGGGAAGGAGCTGGCCTTCCCAAGGCCCAAAAGGGTTAACGTACCACAGCTGTTCCCTGGATGATGACGTGAACAGCCTGGGAAGCGCTCTATCCCTTATGTCCTGTTTGCAGTTTGCAGTGTGGACTGTCTGTCTCCCCCAGCATATTTCCAATGTTGAAAATAATATGTTTTAAACTACAGTGGTTTTGACTGAATATTCCTCATCGGTTTATTTTTATTAACAGGTGCCCTCTGTTATGCCCAGGGGTGGCATAGAAGGGAACCAGAAGGACTGTTTCTTGTCTGACCTGCAATGTCACTGTCCACAGATCATTTGCATGGAAAAAAATCAGGTCCTTTACCATATATTTAATAGAAAGCAAGATATATTGTATTTATTTGTTTTATTCTAATTCCAATCACCATGTACTTGACACCTCAAAACCAACACAATTTAAGATGGTCTTTATAAACAATCATGACCTAGCTTTGGCAGGATAATCAATTCAAGTCTTTAAAATATATCACTTTTCCAAACATATTAGTTTTGTATACCATCCCTGTAATCAATCATACTATGACCTCTGCAAAGAGGTCTGAGTGTTGATGGCACAGGCGATAATACACTAATCCAATCCATAACTCCATGGGTCACTGGTTCAATCGCCAGCAATGATTACCCTTCATTCCCTATATAATGCAAAACAGTAATATGTCCAAAACTTCTGGATAAAATTGAGATGAAAAAGAACAGAAAGCAGTCATTTAGCTGGTTTATGTTTAATAATGTGTAAGGATATTTATGGCCCCCCTCTTGACATCGCATATATCTTTTTTAAGGTTTATAGCTCATTTCCTGCAATTCTACACATTTTGCTATTGGGTAGAGAGAAATTGTTGTAGTTTTAAAACAAGTTTACTGCAATTCTACACAATTTTCCATGGGATAGGGAGAAGATAGCAATTTTATAACTCATTTCATGCAATTCTACTCATTTTGCCATGGGTTGGATAGGAAAAAAAGCGTTTTTACAACAAATTTTTCTGCAATTCTACCCATACAGCCATAGTGTGGAGAGAAATGTTTTCAGTTTTTGGGCTAATTGAATGACTGTCAGTGTCTCACATAACAAGAGAAAAACTGCTGATGCACAACCAAATTTTGTGTATTATACTATTCTAACTTTCAACAGTAAGTTGAGACCCTGACTGAGTTCCTAAAAATGTATATATAGATTTCCATGAAATATGACCTATAATTAACTACAATATGGGTTAAATTGACACGACTTCCGCCGAAGTTGGCTCTCCTGCCTGTTCGGGCGGTGCTCGGCGGCCGTCGTCACCGTCCTACTAGCCACTACCGATCCCTTTTTCGTTTGTCTGTTGGTTTTGTCTTATTAGTTTCACCTGTGTGTATTTTAGTTTAATTAGCATCCTTATACATAGTAGGTTGTCCCGCTCTTGTTTTGTGCGGGATTGTTTTTGTTATCCTGTTATATGGTAGTTTTCGTGTGTTTTATTCTCCGGACTATTTTGCTCCTGTGTTTGGGCTGGGTAATAGTATTCGCCCTGTGTGTTGGCGTGACCGTTGTTTGTGCGCCGGAGAATAAACTGACAAATTACTGAAACCTGCTCTCTGCGCCTGTATCCGCCCACAAATCTTAGTAAATCGTGACAGAATCCCGCACCGGAAAACAATGGAATCAGCAGGAGCAGCCGCGTCTCCTCTCCCATCGATGGAAGAGAAGGTCCTCCATCACATCAGCGTGCTTCGCCGGATTGGTTCGGCCATGGACCAAATGATGGAGAGGATGGATCGATGGGAGAGGAGTGGCCTTCCCACCTCATCTCCAGCACCCCCTTCTTCAGCACCTCCTGTTCCATCTGACCACAACGACAGCTGGGTGCCAGGGTTTCCTTCTCCAACTGGAACTATACCTGGCTACCGTGCGTCCTTCTCCCTCCGGAGAGGAGAGCGTGAGCGCCCTCGTCTGCTGCTTGACTGGGCGAGCCCTCAAGTGGGCCAACGCAGTGTGGAATGGTCCGGACTCGGCGAGGGATAATTACCCAGAGTTCACCCGACGATTCCGAGCTGTGTTTGAGCATTCACCAAGGGGTCGGGCGGCGGGTGAACGGCTGTTCCACCTGCGTCAGGAGACGATGAGCATACAGGACTTTGCTCTAGAGTTCAGGACCTTGGCCGCAGGAGCAGGGTGGAACGACAGGGCCTTGATCGATCATTTCAGATGCAGTCTCAGGGAGGAGGTCCACAGGGAGCTGGCATGTCGGGACACCACCTTCACACTGGATGAACTTATTGACTTGGCTATCCGTCTCGACAACCTGCTGGCTGCCCGCGGGCGTTCGGATCAGGCCCTGTCGTTTCCACTTCCCATCCCTCCTGCCCCTATCCCTATGGAATTAGGAGGGGCGGCTTCGAGGGGACCGGAGGAGTGTCCTCCTGCACCAGTTGTGGTCGACGAGGGCACAAGGCCGACCGGTGCTGGAGGAACTCGTCTGGGAGTCGGGAGGGCAGGAGGAGCACTGCTCGATCACCCCAGGTGAGTAAGCACCAGACTCACCCAGAACTTCCTGTCGGTCATGTGTATGTGTTGACTTCTTTCCCTGTTTTTTTCCCTCTCTACAGGATAAGGCGCTAGTCGATTCAGGCGCAGTTGGGAATTTCATGGATCGTGGGCTTGCGTTAAGGCTAGGGATTCCCCTGGTGTCGTTAGACCAACCTTTCCCCGTGCACTCCTTAGATAGCCGACCATTAGGGTCAGGAGTAATTAGGGAGGCTACGTTGCCGCTGGACATGGTAACACAGGGGATCATAAGGAGCAGATTAGTCTGTTCCTTATAGATTCACCTGCGTTTCCAGTGGTGTTGGGAGTTCCCTGGCTAGCTCAACACAACCGGTGATGTCCTGGCGACCTGGGCTCTTCAGGGGTGGTCAGAGGAGTGTTCAGGTAGGTGTATATGAGTTGCCATTGGTGCGACTACGGTGGAGAGTCTAGACCAGGTTTCCACCGTGCACATTCACTCTGAATATGCCGATTTGGCTATCGCCTTCAGTAAAAAGTGGGCGACCCAATTACCACCCCATCGTCGAGAGGACTGCGCGATAAACCTTCTGGAGAACGCTGCACTTCCTAGGAGTCACGTGTATCCATTGTCCCAGGAGGAGACGGTAGCGATGGAAACATATGTTGCTGAATCGCTGGGACAGGGGTACATTCGGCCCTCCGCATCGCCCGTCTCCTCAAGCTTCTTTTTTGTGAAGAAGAAGGATGGAGGTCTGCGTCCGTGCATTGATTATAGAGGTCTAAATTCCATCACAGTGGGGTTTAGTTACCCACTATCTCTCATCGCTACGGCGGTGGAATCATTTCACGGTGCGCTCTTCTTCACAAAACTGGACCTGAGGAGCGCGTATAATCTGGTGCGTATCCGGGGAGGAGATGAGTGGAAAACCGCATTTAGTACTACATCTGGTCATTATGAGTACCGCTTCATGCCATATGGGTTGAAGAATACTCCAACTGTCTTCCAATCCTTTGTAGATGAGATTCTCCGAGACCTGCTCGGGCAGGGAGTGGTAGTGTACATCGATGACATCTTGATCTATTCTGCCACACGTGCGGCGCATGTGTCTCTGGTGCGTAAGGTACTTGGGCGACTGCGACCACGGTGAAAGAAGTGCAGCGGTTTTTAGGGTTTGCCAATTACTACCGGAGGTTTATCCGGGGTTTTGGTCAGGTGGCTGCTCCCATCACCTCACTGCTGAAGGGAGGACCGGTGCGCTTGCGTTGGTCAGCAGAGGCGGGCAGAGCTTTCAGTCGTTTGAAAGAGCTGTTCACCAATGCGCCCGTGTTGGCGCATCCAGACCCCTCTTTAGCGTTCATAGTGGAGGTGGATGCGTCCGAGGCTGGGGTCGGGCCGTGTTGTCCCAGCGCTCGGGCGTGCCACCCAAGCTCCGCCCGTATGCTTTCTTTTTGAGCAAGCACAGTCTAGCGGAGCGAAACTATGACGTGGGGGACCGGGAGTTGTTAGCTGTAGTCAAGGCTCTGAAGGTGTGGAGACATTGGCTTGAGGGGGCGAAACACCCTTTTCTCATCTGGACTGACCATCATATTCTCGAGTATATCCGGGCAGCGAGGAGACTAAATCCACGTCAGGCTAGATGGGCCATGTTTTTTACCAGGTTTCGGTTTACCATCTCATACCGGCCAGGCTCCCAAAACACCAAAGCCGACGCACTGTCCCGCCTCTATGATACCGAGGAGCGGTCCGTTGAGCCAACTCCCATCATTCCACCGTCATGTCTCGTGGCACCGGTGGTATGGGAGGTGGACGCGGAGATAGAGGAGGCCTCACGGTTAGAGCCGGCCCCCCCTAACTGTCCAGTGGGGACTCTGTACGTGCCGAGGGGGGTCCGGGACAAGCTGATCCGGTGGGCTCATACTCTCCCCTCCTCGGGTCATCCTGGCATCGAGAGGACAGTGCGGAGTCTGAGAGGGAGATACTGGTAACCCACGCTGGCTAAAGACATGAGATTTTATGTCTCCTCCTGCTCAGTGTGTGCTCAGAGCAAGGCTCCTCGGCACCTGCCTAGAGGGAAGTTACAACCCCTCCCCTCCCCCTCCACAATGGCCGTGGACACACTTATCGGTGGACTTTCTTACCGACCTTCCCCCGTCCCAGGGAAGTACTATGATCCTGGTCGTTGTGGATCGGTTTTCTAAGTCCTGTCGTCTCATCCCGTTGCCCGGGCTCCCTACGGCCCTGCAGACTGCGGAGGCCTTGTTTACCCATGTCTTCCGGCACTATGGGGTGCCTGAGGACATCGTTTCTGATCGGGGTCCCCAATTCACGTCCAGAGTGTGGAGGGCGTTTCTGGAGAGACTGGGGGTCTCGGTCAGCATAACCTCAGGTTTTCACCCCGAGAGTAATGGGCAGGTGGAGCGTGTAAACCAGGATGTGGGCAGGTTTCTGTGGTCCTATTGCCGGGACCAGCCTGGTGAGTGGGCACGGTATGTTCCTTGGGCTGAACTCGCTCAGAACTCCCTACGCCACTCCTCAACTAACTTGTCCTTTTTGAGTGTGTGTTAGGTTACCAGCCGGTCCTGGCCCCATGGCATCAGAGTCAGACCGAGGCTCCTGCGGTGGAGGAATGGGTACAGCGCTCCAAGGACACCTGGAAAGCCGTTCAGGATTCACTAAGGAAAGTGGGAGAACAGCAGAAGAGGAGCGCTGACCAGCACCGCAGTGAGGCCCCCCGTGTTTGCACCGGGGGACAGGGTCTGGCTCTCGACCCGAAACCTGCCCCTCCGCCTGCCCTGTCGGAAGCTGGGGCCGCAGTGTGTGGGGCCGTTCAAAGTCCTGAGGAGAATAAACGAGGTGTGTTATAGGTTACAACTTCCTAGGTATTACCGTATTAACCCCTCGTTTCATGTGTCTCTCCTCAGGCCGGTGGTGGCTGGTGCCCTGCAAGAAGGTGAGGTGCCTGAGGTCCCTCCGCCCCCTCTGGACATCGAGGGGTCCCCGGCATACACAGTTCGGGGAATTCTGGATTCGAGACGCCGGGTGGGGGGCCTACAGTAACTCGTGGACTGGGAGGGGTACGGTCCGGAGGAGAGATGCTGGGTTCCGGTGGGGGACATTTTGGACCCTTCTCTCCTGAGAGATTTTCACCGCCTCCACCCGGATCGCCCGGTACCTCGTCCTCCGGGTCGTCCTAGAGGCCGGTGGCGGGGCGCTGCGGGGACCGCGCGTCAGGGGGGCTCTGTCACGACTTCCTCCGAAGTTGGCTCTCCTGCCTGTTCGGGCGGTGCTCGGCGGTCGTCGTCAACGTCCTACTAGCCACTACCGATCCCTTTTTCGTTTGTCTGTTGGTTTTGTCTTATTAGTTTCACCTGTGTGTATTTTAGTTTAATTAGCGTCCTTATATATAGTAGGTTGTCCCGCCCTTGTTTTGTGCGGGATTGTTTTTGTTATCCTGTTATATGGTGGTTTTCGTGTGTTTTATTCTCCGGACTATTTTGCTCCTGTGTTTGGGCTGGGTAATAGTATTCACCCTGTGTGTTGGCGTGATCGTTGTTTGTGCGCCGGAGAATAAACTGACAAATTACTGAAACCTGCTCTCTGGGCCTGATTCCACCCACCACTCTTAGTAAATCGTGACATACTTAATGTTTTGGAAGAAAAACTATTTATGTTAAAAGTAGCTTTTCAGCATTAATATTATTCTCTCAAAATGTTTGATTAGCATTATAAACTGCACATCTTTCTCTCTACCCCATGGCAAAATGTGTTGAAATGCAGGAAATAAATACAGTACCAGTCAAAAGTTTGGACACACCTACACATTCCAGGGTTTATCTTTATTTGAACTGTTTTCTACATTGTAGAATAATAGTGAAGACATCAAAACTATGAAATAACACATATGGAATTATGTAGTAACCAAAAAAGTGTTAAACAAATCAAATTATATTTTATATTTGAGATTCTTCAAATTAGCCACCCTTTGCCTTGATGACAGCTTTGCACAATCTTGGCATTCTGTCAACCAGCTTCATGAGGTAGTCACCTGGAATGCATTTCAATTAACAGGTGTGCCTTGTTAAAAGTTAATTTATGTAATTTATTTTCTTCTTAATGTGTTTGAGACAATCAGTTGTGTTGTGACAAGGTAGGGGTGGTATGCAGAAGATAGCCCTATTGGGTAAAAGAACAAGTCCATATTATGGCAAGAACAGCTCAAATAAGCAATGAGAAACGACAGACCATCAATACTTTAAGACATTAAGGTCAGTCAATCCAGAACATTTCAAGAACTTTGAAAGTTTATTCAAGTGCAGTCGCAAAAACCATCAAACGCTACGATGAAACTGGATCTCATGAGGACTGCCACAGGAAAAGAAGACCCAGAGTTACCTCTGCTGCAGAGGATAAGTTCATTAGAGTGACCAGCCTCAGAAATTGCAGCACAAATAAATGCATCACAGAGTTCAAGTAAGAGACTTTTGGTTCCAACCGTCGTGTCTTTGTGAGACGCAGAGGAGGTGAACAGATGATCTCCACATGTGTGGTTTCCACCGTGAAGCATAGAGGAGGAGGTGCTTTGCTGTTGACACTGTCTGTGATTTATTTAGAATTCAAGGCACACTTAACCAGCATGGCAACCACAGCATTCTGCAGGGTATGCCATCCCATCTCGTTTGTGCTTAGTGGGACTATTATTTATTTTTCAACAGGACAATGACCCAAAACACATCTCCAGGCTGTGTAAGGGCTATTTGACCAAGAAGGAGAGTGATGGAGTGCTGCATCAGATGACCTGACCTCCCCACTCACCTGACCTCAACCCAATTGAGATGGTTTGGGATGAGTGAAAGAAAAGTAGCCAACAAGTGCTCAGCATATGTGGGAACTCCTTCAAGACGGTTGGAAAAGCATTCCAGGTGAAGCTGGTTGAGGGAATGCCATGAGTGTGCAAAGCTGTCATCAAGTCAAAAGGTGGCTACTTTTAAGAATCTCAAATATAAAATATATTTAGATTTGTTTAACACTTTTTTGGTTACTAAATGATTCCATAAGTGTTCTTTCATAGTTTTGATATATTCACTATTATTCTGCAATGTAGTAAATAGTCAAAATAAAGAAAAACCCTTGAATGAGTAGGTGTGTCCAAACTTTCGACTGGTACTGTATATATATATATATATATATATATATATATATATTAAAACATTGGGGCGTTGGGGGGCCTTCTACTTATCCTTCCATGTATACTGTTTTCAAAATACCCCTTAAAATACCACAAAAGAGGCATAATAAGTCATGTCAAACTGTTGAATTAGGTGAAACACATTTTAAAATAAAACAAATAAAAAACTGGGATACCCTGCGGACCCGGTATACTGTTCTCTTCCAACATATCTGCACCACAATTTTGCCCTTGGCCCATCCTATATTAGACTAGTAGGTACAAGGGGGTAACGTGTCCCCCTTAAGAACAATGTCTAATTGCTGACACAGAAAAGCAATGTTTGGAAAAAAATTGGTATGTGGATGAAGGTCATGCCTAGGTGAATAAACTATAAAGGGAAATAAATGGCGACAGTTGACACTTTTTTTGTTATTTCACTTTTTTTGTTTTTAGAAAATTTGCGTTTCTTTTATGTCCCGGGATAACTGCCACCGGGGTGCCAGTTATCCCAGTAGACGATTATGACACAGGGTTTCACACAAGTGTGTTAAAATCCATTTAATCAGTTTAATTTATACATTCTCTAGTAATGAATGCTTAAAAGCTAAGTCTAGTTGTCTTATTTTTATTTAAAAAATAAAATATGGGGGGGAAATGGTGTTGCACATGTCACCATTAATATATGCACCATGAGGAGATTTGATGTAAAGTCTCTCTTTTTAACTCACCCGCACATTAATTTGCTTTGTTCTTTCTATGTTGTTCCTTTTCCGTACAATACATTATGTACAAATGCACTAAATATTATTTTAATAATGCAAGACTTTAAATCCCAGCAGTCTTTAAAATGGCATTCAGAAGCAAAAGGTTTTCGATAGTTGTTTATAATTAATTTAAAAAAACATATTAGTTGGAATATCAGAGTGCATGCACCCCCCCCCCCCACCCGCCACAGGAGTCGCAAGAGTCCCGTCGCAGGAGTCGCGACGGGACAAGGACATCCGGCTGGCCAAACCCTCCCCTAAACCGGACAACGCTGGGCCAATTGTGCATCACCTTGTGTGTCTCCCGGTCACAGCCGGCTACGTCACAGCCCAGGATCAAACCCGGATCTGTAGTGACAACAAAAGTTGTGATGACACAGAGGACATTTTTTTGTTGAGCAAGAGCAGTGGCAGCCACGGAAATGTTTGGAAAAAATAATTTGGTGACATCTTGTGGTGTTAAAGTGAATTACAGAGTGGGCAGTTTACCCCAGGGGCTAGTTACCCACTAGTACCCTACATTGATGTCCTCAATTTGAACCAGTATAGACCTACTGTCCTCAATTAAGTTTAGAGATTATGTAAATATGATCCGTTTGCTTTTTTGATTAAATCCTTTTTTCCCTGCTGGAAAAAAATCGAACAATATATCATAATAGCAGGTATGCACCAAGTCCTATAGCTTTAAGTACATGAGTAGTAAAATGTTTGATACGTTTCAATTACCTTGCATGGACTTGTATCTTTGTGAACACATTTTCGTGTTTGAGCGTTCGCAGATGGATCTGAACCGCTCGTGGGAAAATGTATTTCTGTCAGCGAATTAGCCTACCCTAAGCCACACTGGAAAACAAGCGCGTTGTGAAATCAACCTAAAAATAGCTAAACATGCAACGTTTTTTATGACGTTTTAGTGATTTTTCTGGGAAGATTTCTTTGAAGATAACTCGATGCTGGCCATAAAATTCATCATTGTTTTTCGCCTCTTCTTGCGCATTTGGAGAGGCGCGGATCACTCTTTTGGGAAGGTGAAACGCTCTGACTGTGCATGTCTTTAAGGTTTGGACTTAAGTTTCTCAGTACTGGCTGTCTTGTTACAAAGGAAAACAATAAACTACTGGACCCAAGATCACAGGCGTAGCCTACTGATCAAGAATGCGCTTAATTGGAGTACACTGGCGAGGTGTCCCTTGCATCACCGCCGGGATCACGTTTTCGTAATGTTCAATACTTCGGGCGTCGATCCCACTTCCAATAAGAGAGAGGATGTTTCCGAAGTTATCAATGGCACTCTGGAGATTTTCTATAACGTCCTGGTCACAGCTGGTCCAACAGCCATGTGGAACGATACGTGCGGGGAGACACTACTTGATTTCGGCAGTGGAGAGAAGATAATAATCGGAGTGATGTTGGCTATCATCACAGCGGTCACGGTAATGGGAAACACACTGGTTGTCATAGCGGTTTGCGTGGTGAAAAAATTAAGACAACCGTCAAACTATCTTCTTGTGTCCCTGGCTGTGGCAGACCTCTCCGTGGCCATAGTTGTCATGCCCTTTGTTATAGTGACAGACCTAACTGGAGGCAAGTGGCTTTTTGGGGAGGTGTTTTGCAACATCTTCATTGGTATGGATGTAATGTGCTGCACAGCCTCCATCATGACCCTGTGCGTGATCAGTGTTGACAGGTGAGTTAGTTAAACTTACCAGTGAAATCAAATGTACAACAAGGATGTATCTAATGTAAGCTATTCACCTGAGCTATTCGGTGACGTTAGTCACATTTATAGCGCCAAATGACACACATCAGCGGAATGATAAATTGGTTCGCTTGGGGTAGATGTCCATCATAAAACACATGAGCTCTTAATAAGCCAACATGAACAATTATTTGATAAATAGGCTATAGTCTAATTATGGATTCATATCCCCTTGAGAGTGGATCTATTTGTAAGGGTTGTTGATCGTTAGACCTTGGTTGGTCGCTACCCACTGTGCACAGGCTGTGGGCACATACATATATTTAATAACGTCTATTCCACGTTGGTTTAACGTAATTTGCCTTGAAATGACGTGGAAACAACGTTGATTCAACAAGTGTGTGCCCAGTGGGTAGCTCTTACATGCCCAATGTAAAATGTGAAAGTTTATTTCGGTCATTGCAAAGAACGTGTCACTGTGACTAATTTGATTTTCTTGTGACGTTAGGCTACTGTCTATGGACATTCGTGCAAGCGAACGTGTTGCAAGCTAGGTTACTGTTGTAAATTGCAATGTGTCAATGTTATTGCATCTGTCCCTACTCTAACGTAATTAATAAAATATGAATGCTTAAAATATCATGAATCTGCGAGTCGCGCCAATGACACGATTACGCGCCAGTGGGTTTCAGTAAAATACTGGAAAAACGAATGCATTTCAGGTGTTTGGTTCCTGAGGGATGTCTTCTGTGCGGTCAAGTGCTCCCCCCCCCCCAGAAAATCAATAAGCAGTCTGCGATGAATGTATAGTAAGCCTAATTTAAATGTGGTTATCCTCTTGCACCAGAACATGGATACAATCATGCATGGCCTAATTACACATGCTGGTTAATGTATTGTGTATTCTATGAATTGTATGCGGTGTTTGTGTTAATTCTCCACATACGACATATGGGCTATATTATAGTCTTCCTAAACATAGTGCAATATTGGCCTATATTTCACATTAATACTTTTTAAAATTAATACAAATCCATGCGATGTTTAATGTCATTCTGTCATTTCCCATTTGGCACTCCACGTCATTTCAACATGGAAATGTGGGTAGTATTTGGTTTAGACGTTGAGCAATGAGATCTCCACCTTTATTCACCAACTCGCTCAAAACAACTTCTCACAATAGCACATTGGTAGTTGTCAGTGTCAAATATCAAAGCTAAGCAGAGCTGGGCTTGGTTAAAAGCCTGAGTGGGAGACGAAATGGATAGCTCCAGTAGGAGGTCTTGCCCAGATCCGACATTGTTTAAAAAGGTAAAAATTCGACATATTTTATACAAGGTTTGTCTGTGTTGAAAATTGGTTACCATGATGACAAAATCCTGTGGTTAAAATGTCACCCTCAAAACAACATTTTTCACGGAGATTCCACGCAACAATATATTGACAAATTACTTTGAAACAACGTTGATTCGACCAGTTTGTGCCCAGTGGGATGTGACTCACTGTCCAATTGAGCAAACTGGACCTATCCATTGCCAAACCCCACTGATTTCAAAGGGCAAATAAACACATGCTCTCTGCCAGTTACACTGATCCCTGATATTAATATGTTGATAAAAAGCACCAAAATGGGCATCTGTTCAGCAAGCATACTCAGAGTACACACAATGCTCACAGGGCTTTACACAGCAGTTATGCTTTTTCATTTGCCAAAATTATGAATGCAAACAATCCACATTATTTCCTCAATGTATCTTTTGCATCCATCCACACATAATTCTCAGGATAATTCTCAGGATGAAGACTGATACCCTGATTAGATTGAAAATATTGAAAATAATCCTCAACATTATTCCCCATCCCATCTCAACCCCTCCTTTTCCTTCTCCTCCTCCTCCCTTCCCTCCCCTCCCCTCTTTAAGAACTATCACTGTCTGCCTGGGGAGGGAAAGAAGAGAAGCCTGCTAGTGGGAATCATTGCTCACTGTGATTGACTGGTTCTAGATTGCCCTTATAGCACTGTTGATTGTTCAGAGAGGAGACAGATTGGAAGCACTCCACTGTTCCCCAATAATAATCCACTATAAAATAAATTCAAGTGATCAAATCGGGTTGCTCCGCCTCACTCAGAAGCCACAATTAAGACTAATAGCGGTTACAATGGTCAGATTATCCTTCTCCCTTCTTGCTCATAAGGCCTTATTAGTACAATACATTACACCAAGAAATGATTCATGGTGCCATCAGTGCTTTCGCAAAACAGAATGATTCTGTATGCCGGAAGAGCTAATGCTATTAATGGGGGAACAGGAACACTGAGATATGAGCATTTCTTAATCTTTAGTATTGTTATGGCCATCCCTTCCTGATGCCCAAATGGTATGGAGGATACATATGACATATGATGACATATCCCACTGGGCACACTACATCATTTTAATGTGGATAATTGGGTAATATTTGGTTGAGATGTTGATCAATGAGATTACAACCATATTCACAGACTGAAAAGAAAACAGCCAAAAGTTAGTTGAATTTCCAATGTGTTATCAATATGCTTTCATCCATCTAAAAGCACAACCACATTCTAATGGAAAAACAATGTCATATTTTTGGTTTAGTTGTCACCCAAATGTCTATCACTGCACTTTTAACCATTTAAAAGCACATAAAAGTTAAAATGGGAATACAATGTCAGATATTTTGTTTATTTATACAACACATGTATGTGTAATCACTGTTCTTCATCTAATAGCATAACCAAATTACCTGGATTGCGGTTGAGACTACAATAAAAGTACATGGTTCAAGTGCTCAATGCCATTCGAGATTCTGAGCAGATTATTTCAGGAATTGTGAAGATCTCCACAGACCTCCGATGACATATGCATGCTATGTTAAATATGCACACTTTATATGATAAGATAATAACTTTAATAGCTTTCCCGAGTAGTGCAGCAGTCTAAGGCACTGCATCGCATTGCTTGAGGTATCACTACAGACTCTGGTGTGACCGGGAGACCCATGAGGCGGTGTACAATTGGCCCAGCGTTGTCCGGGTTAGGGGAGGGTTTGGCCGGCCGTGATGCTCTAGCGACTCCTTGTGGTGGGCCAGGATACTGCAAGCTGACCACGGTCACTAGTTGTACAGTGTTTCCTCCAACACATTGGTGTGGCTGTCTTCCAGGTTAAGCAAGCAGTGTGTCAAGAAGCAGTGCGTGTCGGCAGGGTTATGTTTCGGAGTACACATGGCTTTCGACCTTCACCTCTCCTGAGTCCGTACAGGAGTTGTAGCGATGGAGCAAGACTGTAACTACCAATTGGATATCACAAAATAGTGGTAAAAAAAATAAAAAATAATAATAATTTAAAAAA
>NC_088212.1:35975761-36053043 GCF_036934945.1 Oncorhynchus masou masou
GACCAATTCAGTTTGTCTGTGATGTGTATGCCGAGGAACTTAAAACTTACTACCCTCTCCACTACTGTTCCATCGATGTGGATAGGGGGGTGTTCCCTCTGCTGTTTCCTGAAGTCCACAATCATCTCAGTTTTGTTGACGTTGAGTGTGAGGTTATTTTCCTGACACCACACACCGAGGGCCCTCACCTCCTCCCTGTAGGCCGTCTCGTCGTTGTTGGTAATCAAGCCTACCACTGTTGTGTCATCCGCAAACTTGATGATTGAGTTGGAGGCGTGCGTGGCCACTCGGTCGTGGGTGAACAGGGAGTACAGGAGAGGGCTCAGAACGCACCCTTGTGGGGCCCCAGTGTTGAGGATCAGCGGGGTGGAGATGTTGTTGCCTACCCTTACCACCTGGGGGCGGCCCGTCAGGAAGTCTAGTACCCAGTTGCACAGAGCGGAGTCGAGACCCAGGGTCTCGAGCTTGATGACGAGCTTGGAGGGTACTATGGTGTTAAATGCCGAGCTGTAGTCGATGAACAGCATTCTCACATAGGTGTTCCTCTTGTCCAGATGGGTTAGGGCAGTGTGCAGTGTGGTTGAGATTGCATCGTCTGTGGACCTATTTGGGCGGTAAGCAAATCGGAGTGGGTCTAGGGTGTCAGGTAGGGTGGAGGTGATATGGTCATTGACTAGTCTCTCAAAGCACTTCATGATGACGGAAGTGAGTGCTACGGGGCGGTAGTCGTTTCGCTCAGTTACCTTAGCTGTCTTGGGAACAGGAACAATGTTGGCCCTCTTGAAGCATGTGGGAACAGCAGACTGAGATAGGGATTGATTGAATATGTCCGTAAACACACCAGCCAGCTGGTCTGCGCATGCTCTGAGGACGCGGCTGAGGCTGCCGTCTGGGCCTGCAGCCTTGCGAGGGTTAACACGTTTAAATGTTTTACTCACCTCGGCTGCAGTGAAGGAGAGTCCGCATGTTTTCGTTGCAGGCCGTGTCAAAGTGGGCAAAAAAGTTATTTAGTCTGCCTGGGAGCAAGACATCCTGGTCCGTGACTGGGCTGGTTTTGTTTTTGTAGTCCGTGATTGACTGTAGACCCTGCCACATACCTCTTGTGTCTGAGCCATTGAATTGAGATTTTACTTTGTCTCTATACTGACGCTTAGCTTGTTTGATTGCCTTGCAGAGGGAATAGCTGCACTCTATGTATTCGGTCATGTTTCCAGTCACCTTGCCCTGATTAAAAGCAGTGGTTCGCGTTTTCAGTTTCACGCGAATGCTGCCATCAATCCACGGTTTCTGGTTTGGGAATGTTTTAATTGTTGCTATGGGAACGACATCTTCAGCGCACATTCTAATGAACTCGCACACCGAATCAGCGTATTCGTCAATGTTGTTGTCTGATCGCCCTCCAGGTTCCTCGAAACATATCCCAGTCCACGTGATGGAAGCAGTCTTGGAGTGTGGAATCAGCTTGGTCGGACCAGCGTTGGACAGACCTCAGCGTGGGAGCTTCTTGTTTTAGTTTCTGTCTGTAGGCAGGGATCAACAAAATGGAGTCGTGGTCAGCTTTTCCGAAAGGAGATGCTGTTCTTCCACTCATCAACAACACCACTACCTGGCGGGGCAGGGCCTTATATGCGTCGTGGAAGTTAGAATAAGAATGATCCAATGTTTTGCCAGCCCTGGTTGCGCAATCGATATGCTGATACAGTTTAGGGAGTCTTGTTTTCAGATTAGCCTTGTTAAAATCCCCAGCTACAATGAATGCAGCCTCAGGATGTATGGATTCCAGTTTGCAAAGAGTCAAATAAAGTTCATTCAGAGCCATCGATGTGTCTGCTTGGGGGGGGAATATATACGGCTGTGATTATAATCGAAGAGAATTCTCTTGGTAGATAATGCGGTCGACATTTCATTGTGAGGAATTCTAAATCAGGTGAACAGAAGGATTTGAGTTCCTGTATGTTTCTGTGATCACACCACGTCTCGTTAGCCATAAGGCATACGCCCCCACCCCTCTTCTTACCAGAAAGATGTTTGTTTCTGTCGGCGCAATGCGTGGAGAAACCCGCTGGCTGCACCGACTCCGATAGCGTCTCTCCAGTGAGCCATGTTTCCGATGAGAGCAGAGGAGAGAGAGTTGCTTGAAAAAACCCCTCGAAATCAGTCCCTTCTTTCTTTTCTCTCAGGTTTGGCCTCCTTCTTGATCCAAATCAGTCAGGTTTCAAGCAAAGAACATTACAGTCTCTGATGTCCCTCTGGAATGCTACCCTTGCTCGGATTTCATCAACCTTGTTGTCAAGAGACTGAACATTGGCGAGAAGAATGCTAGGGAGTGGTGCACGATGTGCCCGTCTCCGGAGTCTGACCAGAAGACCGCCTCGTTTTCCTCTTTTACGGAGTCGTTTTTGGGTCGCCGGCTGGGATCCATTCCGTTGTCCTGGGTGAAAGGCAGAACACAGGATCCCCTTCGCGAAAGTCATATTCTTGGTCGTACTGATGGTGAGTTGACGCTGCTCTTATATTCAGTAGTTCATCTCGACTGTATGTAATGAAACCAAAGATGACCTGGGGTACTAATGTAAGAAATAACACTGCAATGGATATTCCAACTCTTGCTGATCAAAACACGTTTTTGTGTGCTGCTTTTAACCAATGGCTGTTCTGTGTAGGGATACGGTGGCAGTTCAGGAGGAGAGTCAAAGGTTTCTTCCGAAAAGACATTTTGATTAGACCTAGTCCATTCGCGCGGATAAGCCTATAGTCTATGTTCTGTTTAGTTTGAGAAGGAGAGCGCGAAGATGAGGACCGGAGGTCAACTTTGATAGCTGGCCACTATTATAATATATTTGATTAAAAACAATATGTTTCTTGCCCATTATGTATTTATCACAGTTTTTGACCTCACAATAGGCCAGATTCGAGTAATTTACATTGTAGTGCTAAAACTTCAAGCAGTAGCCGTGGCACAATCAATCGGATGGACAGCTCATGGTGCATATAAATAAAACTGATCAGTTTATATAAAGTCATCTATAACATCGCTTTGCTCCGTGATTCTTTATGCGAGAAACAAGCTGTAAAATACCCGGACATGTCACGTTCACTGTCTTCAAACTCCCTGTCATAGATGAGCCAAGGCGCAGTGTGCATGTAATTCAACATATTTTATTAAAGTGTATCTTTCACAAGAAAAACAGTTAAACAGAACGTGGCGCACACAAACACACACAGAAAATAAATAATTACCCACAAACACAGGTGGGAAAAAGGCTGCCTAAGTATGTGTCAGGACCCGGTTACGAACCTGGGTCTCCGGAGTGAGAAACAGTCACTTAACCAACTGAGCCACGAATAGTCAGCAGAACCCAGAAGATGAGGCAGACACAGCAGTACTTAAGACGGTGTATTTAATAAAGTAAAAAGGAGAAGTCCTTAAATACAAAAATGGCAAATCCAAAAGGTGGTAGGAATAGCACAAAAAAGCCTCAAGAGATCCTCAAAAACAAAAACAGAATTCCACAAGAGCATCCACCGGAATCGACAAGAATACACTGAACACTAGGGCTGGGTGCTAACATACAAACACAGAGCACAGAACTGAGGGAAACTAAGGGTTTAAATACAATCAGGGGAAACGAGGCACAGGTGCAAATAATGATGGGGAACAAGGGAAAAAACATAAGGTCAAAAAGCACAATGGGGGCATCTAGTGACCAAAACCCGGAACAACCCTGGCCAAATCCTGACAGTATGATTCCCAATCAGAGTCAACGATAGACAGCTGCCTCTGATTGGGAACCATACCCGGCCAACAAAGAAACAGACAAACTAGAATGCCCACTCAAATCACACCCTGACCTAACCAAAAGGTGAAATAAAAAGTCTCTCTAAGGTCAGGGCGTGACAGGGCAAGACGTGACTCCCGATGCATAATGGGGATATCATTGTTTAGTTTCCGTGACATTCAGAGGCTGACTTTGCTTGTGAAGTAATCTAATTATGTCACTACCAATTGATTAAGCTATTCATTTTCTGTACAATAGATGTTTAAACCCAGACAGCTTTTAGGGAAACACTTTTGACCTTCTCTCATTGGGTTAAGCCACGAAAGAAGAGCAGCCAGCAGGTAAAGCTTACAATTTTATGCGTCGGTATTATGTCTGAGGTGGAAAGGTAGGCCTAACTTTTGAAATTACCCCTCTTCAATTCCTAAGGACGTCTCAGATTGAATTATTTGCAAACAGGCACAGTTTGTTGCAAACAAGACACATATTTGGCATTTCTACGAATAGGATAAGATCGAAACATAGGCCTATCTCTCTGTCCATTCTCAGCCTGTAATTTCTGTAGTTTGTGGTGTATAAAAAAATATTCTGGTAATATGTAAAATTACACAGAATTGTTTCACATATTTATAAAAGGCCATTTTTTTCTCGGACACGCAAAGACGATAATAGATCAATGCAATTCTTTTGGCATGAAGGAGATATTTTCACCCCTACTCTTGTCCACGGTGGTCTGCGAACCCACAACCTTGCAAATTCCTGCGTTGCCATGTCGTTTTTACAAGTCAAGAACAGTTTCTAAAACTGCATATGTAAGACTCTGGTCTGTCCAAGAAGTAAGGGTAAACGTTATACTTTACATGTTCTCTGCTATCCACTTTGTTTCAATTATTATTTTGGGTGTAGGGGAGGCTCGCTTGTTTTTTTTCAAGCGTTCATGGAGGGTTTAGGTAAAATATATTTTGCTGAAGGGAGGGCCACCCATTCTAGTATTCTAATTCCTAATTCTATGGTAGTCTCAGTCTCTCCCTAAAGAAAAAAATAGCGTGATCGTGACTGCTGTGAGCGTGATCGTGACAGGTGTTTATCAGGGACCATCATGTGATTTAAAATGTCCTTGTAGTTAAGGGTCTGATCTGAACAGCTCATCCATCACTTATGCTCACCGGACCCAGGGACAAAAATATCTTATGTGAGGCAAAGAATGTCTAAAATGATAAGATGGACATTTGGATCTGTCAACTACTTGAGACAAATAAGACATGTGGGTTCCCAAAACAATCCTCAAGCAAGGGAAGACCTTTCCAGATCTTAGGCTCATGCTGCAATTTACGTATTTGATGGGAAATTAACAATAAAGTCTTAACTGATTTAGTGCTCCAGCTCAATAAAGCAATTTTATAAAGAAATAAACTAATCTTGAGATAATCTTCTGGGATTTTAGTATTATTGTCAAACTGTATATTTAGAGGTATTGACTGTATCTGCACACCAGTGGAGGCTGAAGGGAGGAGCTATTGGAGGACAGGCTCATTGAAATGACTGGAATGGAATAAATGGAACGGTATCGAACACATCAAATAAATGGAAACCACATTTGACTTCCTTCCATTAATTCCATTCCAGCGATTACTATGAGCCAATCCTCCTCTGCTGCACACTTTTCAGTCATATCCTTGAAAGCCAGAAAATGATTTTATCTTTAGTATAGCACACTCATTTAAAAAACTACTGTGCAGTTGTAAAAATATGTTATAGGCCTATACAATTGATATGTGTGGAAAAGAGAATGAAAGAGATTCAGATTGAACTTGTCAGTTGTAAAAAATGATTGGCCTGATAATGCTGTGTTTGATATGCCCTTCAAGATTCCCAGCAATGTGATAAAACTGTCCCTGTCCCTCACAGGGAATATTACACCTATAAAGGTATATTCTGTTTAGTCAAACACTCTGCGTCCTGGCTATATATGCCAGTGGTTCGAAACTGTTTAAACATGTTTTTAAACTAAAATAAATGGAGGAATTTATTCAAGCAAGATCAAGTGTAATATATTGTAAAAATTAAGCAAACTGGAGGAATATGGGGAAAAATTCACACTTAAAAAAAAATCTTCAACAGACAAATGCTACCCAAAATGATTTACTGAAATGTGTTACCTATGATTCACCAAACAATATTTTGAAAGAGGAAGCAAAGCATTTGTTTTCATTTCAGTCTCCTCCATCTCCACTTGCCAAAGTTAATGGGATTTCCCCCCCTAATAATAATATAAAATTAACAGCTGTACAGAAAGACATGTGTAGGCCAAATTACAGAGAAGGAACTTCTTGATGCAATTAAAGCCTTTAAGTCCGGGAAAACTCCAGGGCTGGATGGCATACCAGTGGAGGTATACCAAACCTTTTTTGATGTACTCAGAGGATTTTTAGATACTCAACAATAACGTCTGACTTTATTATTACTGAAACAGGACCTAAGTGGTAAATATAAAGTCCATTTTAAAAAATGGAGGTCCCTTACACTTCAGTGTTGTGATGCAGAAATTCTAGCAAAGTGCATAGAATTAAAAAGGTATTGTTTGATATTATTCTTCCTAATCAGACAGGTTTTTTTTACATGGACAATGCATTGGAGATAATATATGACAAGTACTGGAAACAATAGAATGCTATGAAATATCTGGGAAACCAGGCCTGGTATTCATAGCTGACTTTGAAAAGGCTATTGATAAAGTATGACTGGAATTTATATATAAATGCCTGGAATATGTCAATTTTTGAGAATCTCTTATACAATGGGTTAAAGTTATGTATAGTAAACCAAGGTGTAAATTAGTAAATAATGGCTACTTCTGAAAGTATTAAACTTTCAAGAGGAGTAAAGCAAGGTTGTCCACTATTAGCATATCAATTTATTATAACCATCGAAATTGTACCTATTAAAATCAGATCCAACAATAAAATCAAGGTCTAGGGCTTAAAAACAAAGGTGTTATTGTAAGCGGATGATTCTGTTCTTTTAAATCCACTATTTGGATCCCTCCACAGCCTTATAGAATAACTAGATACTTTTTCTAACCTCAGGATTACAACCAAATGATAAGTGTACTATATTACATATTGGATCACCAAAAAGTACACTTTTACATTACCGTGTAGTTTACCAATAAAATGGTCTGATGGTGAAGTGGACATACATACGGTGGAAAGGAAAATACCTGTCTATTTGTGGAAAAATCACCCTGATTTAACTCTTTAGTCATATCCCAGTTTACCTATTTGCTTATGGCCTTGCCTACACCTAGCAACTTTCAATTAAATGAGCAAAAATTTGTCCATTTTATTTGGAACAGCAAGTAAATTTTGCCCTCCAAAATGAAATTTCAGAGAGCAGAAATGATTAAAGCATTTAGACCTCTCACTAAAGGTTTCCTCTCACCATCTCCAACATATCACTATTTTTAAAACAAGCCATAGGAAGTTGGTTGCAATTTCAGTTTAATCCACCAGAAAAGACCAATCAAATATTACAAAAAATATTATGGTTAAACTCATACTAACTGATTAAAAAAAAAAAAAAATTTTGGATAAAAAGGTATAATCTTTGCAAATGATATCATATATAGGACTGATGGTTTGTGGAAAAATCACACTGATTTAACTCTTTAGTCTTATCCCAGTTGACCTATTTTGTTCATGGCCTTGCCTACATGTTACATTCTATTCGGAACGACAAGTCAATTTTCCCCTCTAAAATTATATTTCTGAGGGCAGAAATTATTAAATATTAAAGCATAAGACCTCTCACTGAAGGTTTCAGTCATGAACTGATACACATAACACTAGATTCAAAACTTAATTCTTGCAACCAATATAATGTTATATATATATATATATATATATATAGAGAGGATACAACTTTCCCAGCTCTGCAGATTTTTCCTCGAAGAGACATAATCTTCAGACAATTTGTTTTGGTACAGTCGATATGTAGCTTGTTTTTGGTCGCAGGTTCAGGAATGGCTGAAGAATTGCAACATTTTCTTGGAGCTAAATCTGCAAATAGCACTGCTGGGTGATTTAAAAATGTAAAGTCAATTGATCAATAATACAATAATACTCTTAGCAAAAATGATTATCTTTAAATGTATAATTTGTAGAATCTTTGAGAATAGAAAGGTTCAGAGTTTTTGTGAAACAGAACAGCACAGTTGAAAAATATATGGAATATAGAACTGTGTCCTTTAAATGTACAGTGCATTCGGAAACTATTCCGACCCCTTGACTTTTTCCACATTTTGCTACATTACAGCCTTATTCTAAAATTGATTAAATAGTTTTTCCCCCTCATCACACAATACCTCATAATGACAAAGCAAAAAACATTGTTTTTTTAGCACATTTATAGATTAAAATAAATAAATATCACATTTATATAAGTATTTAGACCCTTTACTCAGTACTTTGTTGAAGCACCTTTGGCAGCGATTGCAGCCTCCAGTCTTCTTGGGTGTGATGCTACAAGCTTGGCACACCTGTATTTGGGGAGTTTCTCCCATTCTTCTCTGCAGATCCTCTTAAGCTCTGTCAGGTTGGATGGGGAGCGTCGCCGCACAGCTATTTTCAGGTCTCTCAAGAGATGTTCGATGGGGTTCAAGTCCGGGCTCTGGCTGGGCCACTCAAGGACATTCAGAGACTTGTCGGAAAGCCACTCCTGCGTTGTATTGGTGTGTGCTTAGGTTTGTTGTCCTGTTGGAAAGTATACATTCACCCCCATTCTGAAGTCCTGATTGCTCTGGAGCAGGTTTTCATCAAGGATCTCTCTGTACTTTGCTCAGTTGATCTTTCCCTCGATCCTGACTAGTCTCCCAGTACCTGCCGCTGAAAAACATCCCACAACATGATGCTGCCACCACCATGCTTCACTGTAGGGATGGTGCGAGTTTTCCTCCAGATGTGACGCTTGGCATTCAGGCCAAAGAGATCAATCTTGCTATCATCAGACCAGAGAATTTTGTTTGTCTGAGAGTCCTTTAGGTGCGTTTTGGTAAACTCCAAGCGGGCTGTCATGTGCCTTTTACTGAGGAGTAGCTTCCGTCTGGCTACTTTACCATAAAGGCCTGATTGGTGGAGTGCCGCAGAGACGGTTGTCTTTCTGGAAGGTTCTCCCATCTCCACAGAGGAACTCTGGAGCTCCATCAGGTTCTTGGTTACCTTCCTGACCAAGGCACTTCTCCCCCGATTGCTTGGTTCTTCCATTTAAGAATGATGGAAGCCACTGTGTTCTTGGGGACCTTCAATGTGTTCCCAAATGCTGGAAGTGGGGCCTGAGTGAAACGTTTTGGGAACCCCTGATATAGGCCATATGGTCCCAACTGACTTGACTGTCTTATGTCGTCACCGATCAGTGGTCCCTGAGATCTCCTTACTGTAGGTCTCAGCAGAGGAATGTAGCTACCACATGCTTGTGGATCAAAGAGAGAGTGACATCATGTTCCAGGAGATCTGTTTAAGCAAGGCGAGGTGCAGAATTGCTTATCTTGATTACATAAAGTTAATTTATTTGGGATGCAAAGTTGGGATTTGTAGATCAGTGATTCTTCACAGTCTGACTGCATGAATCACAATGTAGTGATTAGTGAATCTCAAACACCTATACAAGCACAGTGGTTTTTGGTCTCTGTTGGAACTGAGGCTGCATCCCAAAATAATATATGTCCCCTGGTCAAAAGTGCACTATAAATGGAATATGATGCTATTTGGGACGCATTTTTAGAGGTCCTCTGGATTAGCATGATCCTGTCAGCAGCTCAGACAGGGATAAAGGATGCATAGAAAAACATGGACCACTCTGCTGGAACTAATCTCTGCACTTCTCTGACATTTCCCCAGCCATCATGTTGGTTGGTCTCTAGCTTCACACACACACACACTGCAGAGGCAGGCCCCAATTCACAATGATTGAAGATGGCTTTTTTTGGTGTAGATTTTCTTTGTGGGTGGTTTATGCATACTTTTTAGTCACTCTTATCCAGGAGAAATTAGGGTTAACTGCATTGCTCACCTCAGCAGATTTTTCAATTAGTCAGCTGGGGAATTTGAACCAACAACCTTGGGTTATTGGCCCAATGTGCTTAACCGCTAGGCTACCTGCCGCAGTCATACAGGTGAATTAGTTGTAGCTCAACTATCTTCTTCTCAATTTGCTTCTACTGGGCTGAGCCAAACTATATTCCTGCCACGTTCTTACCACGTACTTTATGTGGCCACTGCACAAATCTTACTCTGAAAAGTATGAATAGTAAAAAATAAATATTTTTTATTTTTTATTTATCCGTTATTTTACCAGGTAAGTTGACTGAGAACATGTTCTCATTTGCAGCAACTACCTGGGGAATAGTTACAGGGGAGAGGAGGGGGATGAATGAGCCAATTGAGCCAATTTAATACAAATAAATCTCCAACCGTAGCATTGTAATTGCATATTGCAAACTCATGATTCATCATCATAGATGGAAATAGTCTTACCTTCTCCAGTTTGAAAGAACTAGACCTGCCCTTGTCCAGTTCCTAAAAAGGTGCTTTCTCTTGTGGCCAGTTCTAGTTCTCCCTCTAAGAGTAATACATATATTCTTTATTTTTAAAACCAGATATGAATAATTCATTGGCAACAGAGGGGAGAGGGAGGATATTCCCTGTCTAGAGTTACCCAGCCGCCAATATTTAGATAGTGCTTGGGAAATGGAAGAGTTTGTTATTGCAAAGAGACAGATCCTCATTAAAAATGCAAATAAGAAATAACACTGTCTTGCACTCAGTACATTTTTATGTACTGAGTGCATCAGCATTTGTGGGTTCGCAAAACACCAGTCTCAACATCAACAGTGAAGAGGCGACTCCAAGATGCTGGCCTTCAGGATGCTGACAGAATTTCTCTGTCCAGTGTCTGTGTTATTTTGCCCATCTTAATCTTTTCTTTTTATTGGCCAGTCTGTGAGATATGGCATTTTCTTTGGAACTTTGCCTAGAAGGCCAGCATCCCGGAGTCGCCTCTTCAGCGTTGATGTTGAGACTGATGTTTTGCGGGTACTATTTAATGAAGCTGCCAGTTGAGGACTTGTGAGGCATCTGTTTCTCAAACTAGACACTCTAATGTACTTGTCTTCTTGCTCAGTTGTGCACTGGGGCCTCCCACTCCTCTTTCTATTCTGGTTAGAGCCAGTTTGTGCAGGTCTGTGAAGGGAGTAGTACACAGCGTTGTATGAGATCTTCAGTTTCTTGCAATTTCTCACATGGAATAGCCTTTATTTCTCAGAACAAGAATAGACTGATGAGTTTCAGAAGAAAGATCTTTGTTTCTGGCCATTTTGAGCCTGTAATCGAACCCAAAAATGCTGATGCTCCAGATACTCAACTAGTCTAAGGAAGGACAGTTTTATTGCTTCTTTAATCAGAACAACATTTTTCAGCTGTGCTAACATAATTGTAAAAGGGTTTTCTAATGATCAATTAGCCTTTTAAAATGATAAACTTGGATTAGCTAACACAACGGGCCATTGGAACACAGGAGTGATGGTTGCTGATAATGGGCCTCTGTATGCCTATGTAGATATTCCATAGAAAATCTACCGTTTCCAGCTACAATAGTCATTTACAACATTAACAATGTCTACACTGTATGTCTGATCAATTTAATGTTATTTTAATGGACAAATAATGTGCTTTTCTTTCAAAAACAAGGACATTTCTAAGTGACCCCAAACTTTTGAACAGTAATGTATATATATTTGTATTTAATCCTTCACAATCTTCCTGACATCTGACGCTTCACACTTGTTATTAACCAGCATTTGGTTTCCAAACAAAAATGTCAAAGCCTTTCGTCTTGAGTGAATCCCACCTTAATAGACTACGTCTTGGATACTCAATTCAGAATTGAACATCTGCACACACATTCCACAATCACAGAATAAAAGTCCTCCACCTGCTTTTCAGTCTTTTTCATATCAGACATCCTACACATCAATGTCATTATTAGCAAAGAAAGGTTTAAGTAGGATTAGGCCTACACTATGGAGCTGCTTGCTTTCCAAGACATTAACATTATTTACACAAATCGCTTGTTGGCTAAATAGCCTACAGGAAGAAATAACAATGAATATTGTAATAATGCAATTATGTAGTCTATATAATTGTTTAAAAACAGATTAATTCCCGAAGTTGTCATCGAACTAGGTTGTTTATTTATCAGCTGAATGTCAACTGTTGGGTGGCAAGCGCGAGCAACTCCTCACACAGCTGATTGTTGTGCAGAATGAAATGTGTTCTAATGTTCTATGTAAGCATTTCACGGCAAGGTCTTCTACACCTGTTGTTTTCGGCACATGTGACAAATACAATTTGATTTGATAATAAGCCCAGTCCCTGCACAAAATTTCTAAATGCAATCTATGGAAAAGACAACTGTTTTGAGGGTGATTATTGAAAAGAGCGGCATCCCAACTTCCCAGTGCTGTATGATTTATTTCTCAGACACTCTTTAGTGTCTGGCATGACAATAAAAAAGCGGACCACATTGGCCACTCCTATGCATAAATTGAAGGCATATATGCCAATGCAAATTTTTTTAGGACATTAAACCAGCAACAAGATCATATTTAGAATCTGTGATCTAAATAATGATTAGCCCATTGGGGTAAACAATGCAGAGGAGCAACCCCATGCTTCAGCCATGTAGTCACGATGCTGCATTAGGCTACAGGTGATACTGCTTATTGCTAAACTAGCTCACCTGCCTGATAATATGGATCATGTATAGGCATGGCAGCGGGAAGATGTTTTGGGTCCTCACAGGGGTGCTGAGGAGTATTTTTCTCTGCTAATAGAGGAGTAATACATTTAAAAAAAATAGATGAGTTCACCAATTAAAAATGATGTTTTTATATATTACGATTTATCAGGGGGTGCTGCAGCACCCTTTGCCTCCTTACTTCCCGTGTCTATGTGTATAGGCCCTAAAGATATTGCTTTTCATCAATATGTTATATGGGCTCATTTCTGGAGAGGAATGTTACATTTGAAACGGTTTCATATGTGAAGGCTATATGTCCTCATTGAGTTGGGGATGGTTTCATTTTAGTTTTTCCAAACAATCAGTGTAAATATCAGATTTTATGGTTGGCCATAATATAAAGGTACTTGCCCAGACGGGAAATGATACATGAAATCACCCACGATTGAAATTCTGGGTGCATAACGTGATCTCCTGTGATCTTGGCCCAGGCCAGTAGTTTTCACTTGGTACTGGCCCGGTGTGACACTGGCAAATTTATATGAATGTCAAGTCCTGATGTGATTCCCCTCCATTGTGACAGATTGTTTTGGCTCTTACATTCTGCCCAATTTACCCAGAACCAGATGGGTGCTTTGACAGAGTTCATACCGGGGGCAGTAAGCACCTGTGTAAGCCCATAGCCTGACATGACAATCCTGTGTGGAATGTACTGTATATAGTCCCCCTTTTGCTACCTTTAATTATTGCATGTGAGCCAGTGCCAATTCTGTAGAACTGTTGAACATACCAGTACAGTATACAGTATAGCCCCCCCTCAACCTTTGATTGTTGTTTGTGTGCCAGTGAATGCGTTCAACCCAGGGGAGGTCTGGGTGTATGGGTGTCTGTGTAGTTATTTGGTGCAGAATGAATATCCACCCACCACAGCACAGCAGCACCCAGCCACCACCACAGATGAGTTGACCTGGATGACGGTTGCACAAGTAATACAGAGTGACACCAAGGAGGATACACACTCAGTGGCATCCTCCCTCCTTCCTTCCTCCACCTCTCCACAGACGCAGTGCCCTGCCTACTCTGAAATATGTAGGAGAGGAGAAACATGGCTGAGGAGAGAGGCTCTTCTCTGAAGCTATAGTAGTACGGTCAGATCTAAGTTAATGTGTACTTGGAGAGGCATGCTACTTCTCATGTAATCCTTTAATATGTTTTTTTCATCAGTGATTTTTCATCAAGTCCATCGGTGTATAGCAGTGATGTATTCAGTCCTCTATACACCTTTCCCAGTGGGAAGTTATGAATAGCAGGCTGCAAACAGTGTTTTCCAAACAAGGGGAAGTTGGAGTTTGTCCGACATACTGGAATTTGTCAAAACGTGAATTATTAATAATTCAGTTTGCTCAGTGCTTTATTCATGGAAACATTCATTCACAATAATAGCCGTGCCTCAGAACTGCCCTCCCCCTTGTTGGGCATTTAACAAAAATAGAAAAGACGAAAAATCGGTCAATGGTGTCTTTTCAATGTGACAGTCCTATAATGTCATCATTGGGAATAAAGTACTGTCTGTTTAAATCCCATATCCATGAATTACCAAAACACATTGTTATAGAGCTACAGTGCCAATCCATCATAACGATCTGTGAGAGAGAAGAGTTCCCTTGGGACTTGGCCAATACGATAGCAGAAAGGAGAATAACACTGCCCAGGTGCCTAGAATACATCATTTGTCCTCCTACTTAATACATTCCTTCCTCTACAATATTGACTCTGTGAGGTCAGAAGTTGCCTCAGTCATTTACTTGGGTCCCAGTTATCATAGAACTCCAATAAGCTGTCTGGCCAGCTGATTCATAGGGAATTGAAGACATTTGCCTCACGTCATCTCCCTTACAGTTAATATCACCTCTGCTCACTGGCCTCAATATAAGAGTCTTTGTTTTGTTTTTAAAAACTTTGATGGTTTCGACCTTTCGCTCCAGTCTAAACACTTTGCCGTGGGGTGAATGCATTGGAATAAGTGTACTAGATATTTTTTCCACACATACAGAGTATATACTGTATACCTTATATTGATTTTAGTACAGGCACAGACTGGTTCATTGGACCGATATGGATTTTCACCAGACCCACATCTTGGTCCTATTTCATCTTGTTTTTCTTTGCTACAGTAGCTACTTTGTCAGACAAAAAACTAATCCGAGATAACTTGAAACCTTTCCAGGTAAGCTTCATACGTAGAGAGAGTAGGCACAGTGATGGAACAGTGACATGGAAAACTTCCCAGAAGCAACTTCCTCAGGCAAGGTGTTCATGTCACGATTACAGTGAGGGATCATTGGGCTGATAGTGTGAATAATGTGCACATTTTGCACGGTGGGGATAGACAGGATGGATAAGCTATAAGCCTCCAGGAGATCGAGACCTGCTTCTTTGCTGTGCATATAACCTGGCAGTGACATCCACATATAATCTGAGTGAGCGGGCAGGAGGGAAAAGATCAACGGGGTCTTAATGGCGAAGGGAGTTTGGCATAAATCATGTTGCGTGTTTGGCTGTGGTGCATTATTCATCTGGGATGAACAAAAGCAAAACATTTTACACAGAGCAGGATCATGGGTATCCCATTGATGGAACAGATTATATACAGTAGATAGTGTTCTGGGTATTTGTATACACAATCGAGTCTGAAATTATTGACACCCTTAATAAAGATGAGCAAAAATTACTATATAAAACAAATAATTCAAATACTGAGCTATATTCTATGCAATTTTGGGGGATGGGGCGAATTATATTATTTTATTCGAATACAATTGCTCAAAGAAAGTGATTTTGTAAAGAAAAATCATACTTATTTTTCTCAAAAGGTATGGGTCAAAATGATTGACACCCCTTTTTTCAATACCTTTCAATATCTTTTGAGGATAACGGTACTGAGCCTTTTTCTAAAGTGTTTTATGAGTTGGGGAACACATTGGGAGGGATCCATTTCTCCATACAGAATCCCCCTCCATACAGGGGGGTTCTACTAAGCTATATGGAATTGTTTTAAGAAGGTCATACCATGGATCATTTATGTGTATCATTTATGTGATTTGGACCCCTTGAAGTATTTTTTTATTTTTTTAAACATTTAAAAAAAAAAAATATATGTTTTTGCCCTACACTACAGATGATTTTGTGAGAAGATCCAGTTTTGGGATGCCTCATGGTGTGACAAACACCGCTCAAGCTCTTTCACCTTTCACCACAAATGCGGAAGTGCGACAAAGGCGGAATGCTGTTTAAGACACATCCAATGCAAGAAACGGATATCTCTATCTGGTACTTGACACGTTTTTTATGGATATTTTTTTATTGTACTAATTACATTTCCGCGTTGGCGTGGACATCGACCTCAGGGGGTTAAGGTCATAGGGCATCATGAACTTTATCCAGTACCAGGACACGTTTGTTTGTGTGTGTGTGTTTCTGTGATTTGGTGTTGGTATAGTGCTCTCCAGCCAAGGATACTAGAGAGACACAGATACAGTTCCTTCGGAAAGTATTCAGACCCCATGAATCTTTCCACATTTTGTTAGGTTACAGCCTTATTCTAAAATATATATTTTTTAAGTATAATGGTTAGAGCGTTGGGTCAGTAACCTAAAGGTTTCTGGATCGAATTTCTGAGCTGAAAAGGTAAAAACTGTCGTTCTGCCCCTGAGCAAGACAGTTAACCCACTGCTTCCCGGGTGCCGAAGACGTGGATGTCGATTAATGCAGCCCCCGCACCTCTCTGATTCAGAGGGGTTAAGTTAAATGTGGAAGACACAGTTCAGTTGAAGGCATTCAGTTGTACAACTGACTAGGTATTCCCCTTTCTCAAGCTCTGTCAGGTTGGAGGGGAGCGTTGCTGTACAGCTATTTTCAGGTCTCTCCAGAGATGTTATAACGGGTTCAAGTCCAGGCTCTGACTGGGCCACTCAAGGACATTCAGAGACTTGTCCCAAAGCCACTCCTGCGTTGTCTTAGCTTTGTGCTTAGGGTCATTCGCCCCCAGCGCTTTGGAGCAGGTTTTCATTAAGGATCTCTCTCTACTTTGCTCCGTTCATCTTTGCCTCAATCCTGACTAGTCTCCCAGTCCCTGCTGCTAAAAGAATCCCCACAGCATGATGCTGCCGCCGCCATGCTTCACCGTAGGAATGGTGCCAGGTTCCCTCCAGACGTGGCACTTGGCATTCAGAGTTTAAACTTGGTATCATCAGACCAGAGAATCTTGTTTCTCATGGTTATAGAGTTTGGATGCCTTTTGGTCAAACTCCAAGCGGGCTGTCATGTGCCTTTTACTGAGGAGTGGCTTTCGTCTGGCCACTCTACCATAAAAGCCTGATTGGTGGTGTGCTGCAGAGATTGTTGTCCTTCTGGAAGGTTCTCCTATCTCCACAGAGGAACTCTAGAGCTCTGTCAGAGTGACCATCGGGTTCATGGTCACCTCCCTGACCAAGGCCCTTCTCCCCCAGATTGCTCAGTTTGGCCAGATTCCAAACTTCTTCCATTTAAGAATGATGGGGGCCACTGTGTCCTTGAGGACATTCAATGCTGGCAAAATGTTTTTGTACTCTTCCCCAGATCTGTGCCTTGACACAATCCTGTCTCGGAGCTCTACGGACAATTGCTTTGACCTCATGGCTTGGTTTTAGCTCTGGCAGGCACTGTCAACTGTGGGACCTTATATAGACAGGTGTGTGCCTTTCCAAATCTTGTCCAATCAATTGAATTTACCACAGTTGGACTCCAATAAAATTGTAGAAACATCTCAAGGATGATCAATGGAAACAGGATGCACCAGAGCTCAATTTTGAGTCTCATAGCAATGTGTCTGAATACTTATGTAAATAAGGTATTTCTGTTTTGAAAATTTGCAAAAATGTCTAAAAACCTGTTTTTGCTTTGTCATTATGGGGTATTGTGTGTAGATTGCTGAGGATTTGTTATTTATTTAATCTATTTTAGAATATGACTGTAATGTGACAAAATGTGGAAAAAGTCAAGGGGTCTGAATACTGTCCGCATGCACTGTTTAAGTACATCCCTGTGGACATGTAGAATTATCATGTTGGTTAACAGTCTTCCACACAAATTATGATTGGCAGTGAATATTTGGTGTGTGTGTGTGTGTGTGTGTGTGTGTGTGTGTGTGTGTGTGTGTGTGTGTGTGTGTGTGTGTGTGTGTGTGTGTGCGTGCGTGCGTGCGTGCGTGTGTGCGTGCGTGTATGTGCGTGCATCTACTCTACACATTACACTTCCACATATTCGGTGATAGTATTCACTCTCAATTCCAAAACGTATCATTTAGAATTATGATGTTGCTGCAATATGACCACATTTTCCTGCTTCCCTAATCACAACCACTGACACAGGGAGAGAACATAAAGTACCATTATGATGTTGTAAATTTCCTGTGAATCACAGATGCAACCAGTTTTTCTTGTAGCTTTTAAAATGAGTAAAGGCAAGGGCAGGAAAGGTAATCTTCTCTCAATTAACAAATAGGCTACTTATTTCATGCTGGAATAGACTGTCAGTACTTTGACACCCACTTAGTAGTTTACAATAGGCCATAGCAGAGTGGAAACATTTCTATAAATAAAAACCCTTTCACTTAATGTAGAATAACCTAGCTAAGTTTATTTTATGAATCCTCAAACAATCCATCAATGCTACTTTAAATGTACATATGTAGTATGAAAGCAGATCTGTTATATGTTATCCATAGATGCCTGTTACAATCTATGTTCACTGTGTGAGAGTACACTTTGTGTTTGCTCACCTGAAAAGGTACACTTCAGGTGTTTATCTACGAGGATAATATAAAGCATAGAGATAACAATTCCTGGCAATATTAAAACTTGTCCCAACTTGTAAAGATAATGAAAAAGATAGAGGGTATGAGCATAAGCGACACCAAATGTGTTTGAAGAGATAAACAATATTGTTTTTCACTGTAAAATGTCCCTGGTAATGGGTAATATTGAGATATAGTTGAGAGTTATGTTGTAGTATATATATATATATATATTATCTTTCTTTTTTGCCCTAATCTTTCAGTAATATTTTGTGTTTGCAGCAAAAAAGGTAAAACTACACACAGTACCAGCAGATGGACTTTCTGTGACATATTTTTTCTGTGACGCAAGTGGATTATTCTGAGTAAAACAAAGACTTACCAATGTCTACCTCTGCCAGTACAAGTTTGTTTCCTTGTAGGAACATGAATGTCACCACAAAAAACACTGAAACATTGTTGGTCTACATTGATAAAACCTTATGTCTTAGTCACTTATCACTTTCTGTTTGCTGAATTTAGGGCAGTAGACATATTGATATATACTCCAGGGAAGGCTTTCACATACTGTAACATAACCAATGTATCTTATCTTTCCGACTATAGCCTAGCTATCTAGCTCGAGACATTTCCCATAAATGTCAAAAGTACAGAGAGAGAGACATGTTCAGAGTCTGAGCAGATATTTAGAATGCCGTGTGAAGGACACAGGAGGGGAAAAAGCATAACTTTCCACTGTAAGATGTCTTTTCTGCTGTTCTATAAAACATGTTATCACGTGTGCTGATGGCACGATCAGGCTGTTTTGAAAAACTGATGCCTCCGTCTTACAGTTCTTTGAAGGAAATCTGAATTCTACCCCTCTCTCTCTCTCTCTCTCTCTCTCTCTCTCTCTCTCTCTCTCTTTTTACGATGTTGACCTGCAAAGTTCTGTTAGGGTTTTAGTAAAAGTGTTTATGGTCCCCCTTAGAGGATGCAATGCAGATCCCATTCCATTAAGAGGTTCCATTTGACACAGCGACAGTTGAAGTCGGAAGTTTACATACACCTTAGCCAAATACATTTAAACTAAGTTTTTCACAATTCCTGACATTTAATCCTAGTAAGAATTCCCTATCTTAGGTCAGTTAGGATTACCACTTTATTTTAAGAATAATAGTAGAGAGAATGATTTATTTCAGCTTTTATTTCTTTCATCACAGTCCCAGGGGGTCAGAAGTTTACATACACTCAAATAGTATTTGGTAGCATTGCCTTTACATTTTTTAACTTGGGACAAATGTTTTGGGTAGCCTTCTACAAGCTTCCCACAATAAGTTGGGTGAATTTTGGCCCATTCCTCCTGACAGAGCTGGTGTAACTGAATCAGGTTTGTAGGCCTCCTTGCTCGCACAAGCTTTTTCAGTTCTGCCCACAAATCTTCTATGGGATTGAGGTCAGGGCTTTGTGATGGCCACTCCAATACCTTGACTTTGTTGTCCTTAATCCATTTTGCCACAACTTTGGAAGTGTGCTTGGGATCATTGTCCATTTGGAAGACCCATTTGCGACCAAGCTTTAACTTCCTGACTGATGTCTTGAGATGTTGCTTCAATATATCTACATACTTTTCCTACCTCATGATGCCATTTATTTTGTGAAGTGCACCAGTCCCTCCTGCAGCAAAGCACCCCCAAAGCTTGATGCCGCCACCCCCGTGCTTCACGGTTGGGATGGTGTTCTTCGGCTTACAAGCCTCCCTCTTTTTCCTCCAAACATTACGATGGTCACTATGGCCAAACAGTTCTATTTTTGTTTCATCAGACCTGAGGACATTTCTCCAAAAAGTACGGACTTTGTCCCCATGTGCAGTTGCAAACCGTAGTCTGGAGTTTTTATGGCAGTTTTGGAGCAGTGGCTTCTTCCTTGCTGAGCGGGCTTTCAGGTTATGTTGATATAGGACTAATTTTTACTGTGGATCTTCACAAGGTCTTTTGCTGTTGTTTTGAGATTGATTTGCACTTTTCGCCACTAAGTACTTTCATCTCTAGGAGACAGAATGCGTCTCCTTCCAATGACGGCTGCGTGGTCCCATGGTGTATATATTTGTGTACTATTGTTTGTACAGATGAACGTGGAACCTCCAGGCATTTGGAAATTGCTCCCAAGGATGAACCAGATTTGTGGAGGTCTACAATTTCTGGCTGATTGCTTTTGATTTTCCCATGATGTCAAGCAAAGAGGCACTGAGTTGGAAGGTGGGCCTTGAAATACATCCACAGGTACACCTCCAATTGACTCAAATGATGTCAATTAGCCTATCAGAAGCTTATAAAGCCATGACATCATTTTCTGGAATTTTCCAAGCTGTTTAAAAGCACAGTCAACTTAGTGTATGTTAACTTCTGACCCACCTGGAATTGTGATACAGTGAATTATAAGTGAAATAATCTGTCTGTAAACAATTGTTGGAAAAATGACTTGTGTCATGCACAAAGTAGATGTCCTAATCGACTTGCCAAAACTATAGTTTGTTAACACGAAATTTGTGGAGTGGTTGAAAAACGAGTTTAATGACTCCAACCTAAGTGTATGTAAACTTCCGACTTCAACTGTATATACAGTATATACACATTCTTAAAATAAAGTGGTGATCCTAACTGCCCTAAGACAGTGAACTTTTACTAGGATTAAATGTCAGGAATTGCAAAAAACTGAGTTTAAATGTATTTCGCAAAGGTGTATGTAAACTTCCGACTTCAACTGTAGCACATTGCGTAATTAACAGTACGATGTAGATTACACAGAATAAAGGGTAAAGCAAGCATGGACCACCATGATTGGATTGAAGCCATGGACTAGTTAAAGCATACATATTCAGCTTCCATCGATAGATGTCGTTGTATGATAATGAAGAAAGAGTTGACACATTCATGAATATTTGAGTGACCATTTTAGGACCCTCACTAAATGAGTTCGGTTCTATAATTATTTTTTTTCTCTCGGTATAATTACCCGCAATATCCAGAGGAAACGATAGAGCTTATTATCTAATCACAAACTCATATACACACACACTATAATTAAATTTGACATACACACCTGCTCTCATATGTAAAGTGACAGACCAGCTGTGCACTGTATTAGTGCGCCCATTAGACATTTATCGTTTCGACAGTAATAGCCGGCTATTATCTTTATCTGTGGGAAACTCTATAAACTCCAATGGTGCAGGTGGTTTCTGAGGCCTGTAATGATCCACTGGACCATAAAACATCAACGTTTTATTGACCAATACACAGTACCAGCCACTGAACAGGCTGGTTGGTGTGAGGAAGGAAGCAAGAGAGACAACAGAAGAGAGGAAATCTAACATTTCAGGATATTATGTACTCAAGAGGTTTCAGGGGCAAGGGTTACTGCTCAAACATCCTCCACTTGTAAAGTGGAAAGTGTCGATGAGGCACAGGTCAGACAAATATTAGGTCTACAGATGATATTGTGCTTAAGGCTGGTATGTTTCAGCACCTGCAAGGTAAAAAAAAAAAAAATGTCAACACACATGGTCATAAAAAAAGTTAAGAATCCAATAGTGTCACAGGGTAGGGAACAATGGTATGGAAGCCGAAGCACATGTGTAGTATTTATTTATTTAAAAATACTTCATCTGTGCTTGATGGCACATTGCTCTTGGCTCTTGATCATTCTCTCAATCTGCATTCTCAATCAAATTCTCAAAGTATTTGAAAAAATAAATAGATAAAACCGTCCAGGGGTGACTCAGTCAGTGTGTAAGAGACAAGGCCAGTTTATATGGGCACTTACAGCTCCTAACTGACCTCTCCGCTCACTAATTTTAACCTTGACCTGGCCAGCGATTGGCTAGACAGCCAGGGTCAGTCAAGTGTCCATACACATACTAAGAGGGGCAGGCGTTAATGGGAGAAAGCCCAATTAAAAGGCCTTTTTCTTTTTTTGCTAAGTTAAGATAGGAGTTATTAGGTCACTGGTGTCATTATACAGGCACATTTGTGAGAGTCGTTAGAAGTCAACCCCTTTCTCTTGAGATCTGCAACAAGGTAGTGTTGTCAATGAGATGTAGGAGGACTTGTAAAGCAATGGCAGCATACTTTAATACAGAGCTATTCAGTATGAAGATGTGCTGAAGTTGCTGTTTTTCTGTGCATTCAAGTTTTTCCATGGCACTGACATTTTCTTTATATGTAGCAAACAAACCATGAAGCAAGCAGCAAATGTACTGAACGTTGAAGGAAAAACAGCAACATGACAGTTCCCGCGTTCTGAGAAAAATGAACTTCTTTTCAGATTAGCATCAGCCCTGGCTGCACATGTGCGTTTCGTTCAAATCCACTGCTCTCTCATCTGTACAAATATAGGACGTGGTTATTGCAGATGCACATGACGTCTGATATTTTTACTGAAGCAGAACGCCATTTGAAAAACTCAATCCAATTATTTTGTTGATACTGAAATCCTCCCTTTAAGATAAACCCAATTTATTAGAAAGTTACAGAATTCTACTCTTATTCTTAGAAAGATACTCTATGTAGGCCTAAAAACTATCCAGCCGACTATATTTATTTTTTAGTGCGCTGCTTTTTTAAGAGGGAAGCCATTCCAAATGAGCCACTCCAGCCCAGTTAAATATTTCACCATGTTTCCTATCTCAGACATAAAAAGCTTGAGTGGTGCTCCTGGCTCCTGGAGGTGAGTGACAGCCACTACAACCATGATGTGCATCCAGGCCCTTCCATTCTGCATGTGTGTAGAAAATAGTTCCACTTTACTGTGCTTCACTAGCCTAGCAGAAGTAATGGAACTCTCCATTAGCTTAGCCACTCTGTTTGTCTAGGGCATTGTAATCCCCTAGGGCTCAGGAACACAACAACTGTGGATAGGCCCTAATCCATCTGCAAAGAAAAGCTGCAAAAAAAGAAGAGCTCAACTACATTTGATAAGAGCTGTCCCTCTTCTGTCTCTATCTGGCTCAGTGATAAGTGGTGACATTCTATCAGGGGGTGCATCCCGAATCGCACCCTATTACCTATAGAGTGCACTATTTTTAATCAGGGACATAGGGCTATGTTCAAAAGTAGTGCACTGTGAAGGAAATAGGTTGCAACCAGTGTGATTCACCTGTTTCCACTGTGTATTCTGGGGAGGTGATAATAACTAATAGACATCTGTGGTGACATATTCATGATCACCTTGATGTTGGACTGGACTGTTTCCCTCATGTGTTTTTTTGCGGTGACACTGGAAATGCATGTTGGGATAGCAAATCTCGATTTACAAAAAACATTCAGATCATGTAAAAGCAGGGAGCCAAGTTATTAGAGTGTTGGGCCAGTAACTGAAAGATTGCTGGATTGAATCCCTGAGCTGAGAAGATAAAAATCTGTAGTTCTGCCCCTGAGCAAGGCAGTTAACCCACTGTTCGCCGGGTGCCGAATACATGGATGTCGATTATGGCAGACCCCTGCACCTCTCTGATGTAGAGGGGTTGGGTTAAATGTGGAAGACACATTTCAGTTGAAAGCATTCAGTTGTACAACTGACTAGGTATCTTTCCTTTCCCTAAAACAGAAAGCCTGAGATTGTGCTACCCGTGGGATATGAACCCGGATCACCCACAGGAACAACCAACATCTTAGACTGTTAGATTGAGAGGATATTCCCTCTTGGGCTGAAGGCAGACACAGGTGTTAAAGTTCGCAGGCGGGGCTACCTCATCACGTAACCATGACTGACTCATGTCTGCTACATATGTTTCATGAGTCACTATATCGAGGAGTTTGACTGACAAAAGTATAAAATACTTGCATTCCAGCATATGTAAATCAGTCTAATTCTGTAGGGGCAAAGATGGCGATATTAGTGTCCAAATTACGATTGGTTCGTAAAACGTCCGTTATCATGGAAAGGCCAAGCAGTATGAGGCACTGATACAGAATCACTCATGTGTTTTACTTTTCCCACAGATTTTTGTGTTGTTTAATAAAACATTTATGGCACAGAGAGAGGCATTACCGTGGCAGCCATCATGTTTTTTTTCTGAATTTCCTCAGAAGATAACCTAGTACAGTTTAAGTCGTATGTTTACATACACCCTAGCCAAATGCATCTAAACTCAGTTTTTCACAATTCTTGACATTTAATCCGAGTAGAAATTCCCTGTCTTAGGTCTGTTAGGATCACTACTTTATTTTAAGAATGTGAAATGTCAGAATAATAGTAGAGAGAATTATTTATTTAATCTTTTATTTCTTTCATCACAGTCCCAGTGGGTCAGAAGTTTACATACACTCAATTAGTATTTGGCAGCATTGCCTTTAAATTGTTTAACTTGGGTCAAACATTTTGGGTAGCCTCCCACAAGCTTCCCACAATAAGTTGGGTGAATTTTCCCATTCCCCCTGACAGAGCTGGTGTAACTGAGTCAGGTTTGTAGGCCTCCTTGCTCACACACACTTTTTCAGTTCTGCCCACAAATGTTCTATGGGATTGAGGTCAGGGCTTTGTGATGGCCACTCCAATACCTTGACTTTGTTGTCCTTAAGCCATTTTGCCACAACTTTGGAAGTATGCTTGGGGTCATTGTCCATTTGGAAGACCCATTTGCGACCAAGCTTTAACTTCCTGACTGATGTCTTGAGATGTTGCTTCAATATATTCACAGAATGTTCCCTTCCTCATGATGCCATTTATTTTGTAAAGTGCACTAGTCCCTCCTGCAGCAAAGCACCCCCACAACATTATGCTGCAACCCCCTTGCTTCATGATTGGGATGGTGTTCTTCGGCTTGCAAGCCTCCCCCTTTTTCCTCCAAACATAACGATGGTCATTATGGCCAAACAGTTCTATTTTTGTTTAATCAGACCAGAGGACATTTCTCCAAAAAGTACGATCTTTGTCCACATGTGCTGTTGCAAACCGTCGTCTGGCTTTTTTATGTTGGTTTTTCAGCAGTGGCTTCTTCCTTCCTGAGCGGGCTTTCAGGTTATAGTACTCATTTTACTGTGGATATAGATAATTTTGTGCCTGTTTCCTCCAGCATCTTCACAAGGCCCTTTGCTGTTGTTCTGGGATTGATTTGCACTTTTCGCACGAAGTACATTCATCTCTAGGAAACAGAACGCGTCTCCTTCCTGAGTGGTATGACGGCCGCATAGTCCCATGGTGTTTATACTTGCGTACTATTGTTTGTACAGATGAACGTGGTACCTTCAGGTGTTTGAAAATTGCTCCCAAGGATGAACCAGACTTGTGGAGGTCTACAACATTTTTTTCTGAGGTCTTGGCTGATTTCTTTTGATTTTCCCATGATGTCAAGCAAAGAGGCACTGCGTTTGAAGGTAGGCCTCTAAATACATCCACAGGTTCACCTCCAATTGACTCAAATTATGTCAATTAGCCTATCAGACACTTCTAACGCTATCATTTTCTGGAATTTTCCAAGCTGTTTAAAACATCTTCGGGATAGGGGGCAGCATTTCCACTTTTGGATAAATAGTGTGCCCAAATTCAACTTCCTGCTACTCATCCCCAGAATATAAAATATGCATATTATTTGTAGATTTGGATAGAAAACACTCTGAAGTTTCTAAAACTGTTTGAATCATATCTGTGAGTATAACAGAACTTATGTAGCAGGCAAAACCCAGAGGACAAACCATTCAGATATAATTTTTCACTGTCTATTCAATTTGTTTTTCATTGGGAAACCAGATTTCTAAGGGAATTGTTTGCAGTTCCTACCGCTTCCACTGGATGTCACCAGTCTTTCGAAATTGGTTGAGGTTATTCCTTTGAATGAGTGTCACATCATGTGCACTTTTTGAGAGTGGTGCATGACTCGAAAAGTAGCGTCAGTTTGTTGTCTTCCTGTATTGAACACAGATAGTCCCGTCTTCAATTTGATCGATTATTAACATTTAAAAATACCTAAAGTTGTATGACAAAAGTAGTTTGAAATGTTTTGGCAAAATTTACAGGTAACTTTTGAGATATTTTGTAGTGACGTTGCGCTAATCGGAAGCTGTGTTTTTTCTGATCAAACGCGCCCAATAAATGGACATTTTGGATATATATCGACGGAATTAATCGGGGGGAAAAAGGACCAGTTGTGATGTTTATGGGACATATTGGAGTGCCAAAAAAGAAGCTCATCAAAGGTAAGGCATGATTTATATTTTATTTCTGCGTTTTGTGTCGCGCCTGCAGGGTTGAAATATGCTACTCTCTCTTTGTTTACTATTGTGCTATCATCAGATAATAGCATCTTATGCTTTCGCCGAAAAGCCTTTTTGAAATCTGACATGTTGGCTGGATTCACAACGAGTGTAGCTTTAATTTGGTATCTTACATGTGTGACTTAATGAAAGTTAGATTTTTATAATAGTTTATTTGAATTTGGCGCTCTGCATTTTCCCTGGCTATTGGCCAAGTGGGACGCAAGCATCCCGCCTATCCCAGAGAGGCACAGTCAACTTAGCGTATGTAAACTTCTGACCCACTGGAATTGTGATACAGTGCATTATAAGTAAAATAATCTGTTTGTAAACAATTGTTGGAAAAATGACTTGTGTCATGCACAAAGTAGGTGTCCTAACCGACTTGCCAAAACTATAGTTTGTGAACAAGAAATTTGTGGAGTGGTTGAAAAACAAGTTTTAATGACTCCAACCTAAGAGTATATAAACTTCCTACTTCAACTGTATATCTATTCTGTTCTACTGTGGCCTGCATCATGTATCCATTTAACTTGGGCTACCCCCGGATATATGAAAAACTCATTCAGTCTTACCACAGCTGTGTACATGCACTGGGACTGACTGAGAGAGAGAGAGAGAGTTTAAAACCAATGTTTGTTTTGCATTAGTCAGAGTTGAGGTGGGGGAGTGAGTGGAGTGGTGGTGGCATGACTGTGGCGTTGTGTAACCTAGTTATGACACACACAACCATATTGGGTGTTGCTGTCTCTTTCCCTTCTTTTTTGGAAGACTTCTAGGAAACATGGAGTCCATTCTCAGTCAATGTCAATCACTACTGTCTATTGAGAGTAGATAACCGGTCTGTAACCTAACGCTCAGATATTGTACCCCTCCGGTTTGTGCGAAGGATAATTGTCCACGAAACATCACATTTTAGAGGTTTAGGTCTTAAAAAAATGTAATTCCGGAGCCAGTGGTGGAAAAAGTACCCAATTGTCATACTTAAGTAAAAGTGAAGTAAAATAGAAAAGACTCAAGTAAAAGTGAAAGTCACCCAGTAAAATCATACTAGAGTAAAAGTAAAAAGTATTTGGTTTTAAATATACCCAAGTATAAATAATTTCAAATTCCTTATATTAAGCAAACCAGACGGTGCGATCTTCTTGTTTAACATTTACAGATAGCCAGAGGCACACTCCAACACTCAGACATAATTTGCAAACAAAGCATGTGTGTTTAATGAGTCTGCCAGATCAGATGCAGTAGGGATGACCAGGGATTTTATCTTTAAGTGCATGAATTATACACTTTTCCTGTCTTGCTAAGTATTCAAAACGAGTACTTTTTGGTGTCAGGGAAAATGTATTCAGTAAAGTACATTATTCCTTCAGGAATGTAGTGAAGTAAAAGTAAAAGACATAAATAGTAAAGTACAGATACCCTAAAAAACTACTTAAGTCGTACTTTAAAGTATTTCTACTTAAGTACTTTACACCACTGGCCGAAGCCTTTTACAACCGTGATCCGATGGGATTTGTTTTAAGCCATTCCCCGATAATGCACAGCCTGATAATGCACATTCCCCGATAATGCACAGCCTATTGCTTACATATAGTACAGTACACTATACATTTGAATTCCCTAAAGTCAGTACAGTGTTGTCAGTACATTGTACCCCAAGAGCTGCTCTTATGACCAGAACAGTAGTTCTGTAGATTCCTTTAAGCCTCTTTACAGAAGGGTAAGGAGTCAATGGCTCTTAAAAGGATGATGGAGCTTACACTTGACCATCATATTAAAGAGAGTGTTTTTTTCTTTGAAATGAATAATAAACTCTTTGATGTACTGTACAAGGCTAAGACTACGAGCAGCCTTGATGTATTTAGGGCGGGAGGCTGCTCTTTTGTTGCTCAAGGTAATGATAAATAAGCAGTGCTGTAGTGTTTTTTCAGAGGGGACAAAACTTTGTAAAAACAAGCAGATGATAGAGGAGACTCAAACAATTGCAAAAACAGGCAGGAGATTCATTGTACTAATTTCAGAGTATAGTACTCCTTATTATGCTGCCCTAGTGTCTTTATGTTTTGCATTGTATGTAGCCTGCTTGCATTTCTAAATGGGATAATAAAGTTTATCTGGCTAAATTATTTGTGTTTCTTCTCTCTCAGGTATCTGGGGATCACCCGCCCCCTCACATACCCAGCCAGGCAGAACGGCCAGCTGATGGCCAAGATGATCCTGGGGGTGTGGCTGGTGTCCGCCTCCATCACCCTGCCACCCTTCTGCGGCTGGGCCAAGAACGTCCACGCGGGCGGCGTGTGCCTCATCAGCCAGGACTTTGGTTATACCATCTACTCCACGGCTGTGGCCTTCTACATCCCCATGCTCGTCATGCTCTTCATGTACTACAAGATTTTCAGGGCCGCCCGCAAGAGCGGCCTCAAGCACCGCTTCACCGACTTCACCCGGCGCGAGCGGCTGGAGACGGTGGCAAGCGAGGCACTGAGGATGCAAGGCCTGAAGCCGCAGGGCGTGGCCGAGGAATGTGCGGTGCTGTCCCGTCTGCTGACCCGCGAGCGCCGCAACATCTCCATCTTCAAAAGGGAGCAGAAGGCTGCCACCACGCTGGGGGTGATCGTGGGCGTGTTCTCCATCTGCTGGCTGCCCTTCTTCATCCTGTCCACGGCCAGGCCCTTCATCTGCGGAGTGGAGTGCAGCTGTGTGCCCATCTGGCTGGAGAGGTTCCTCCTCTGGCTGGGCTACGCCAACTCCCTCATGAACCCCTTCATCTACGCCTTCTTTAACCGGGACCTGCGCTCCACCTACAAGGATCTGCTGCGATGCCGCTACCGCAACATCAACCGACGCCTGTCCGCCGTAGGTGTGCACGAGGCCCTTAAGGTGTAGGAGGAAGAGGACGATGACAAGGATAGTTTGGGGCCCCAGAAGCATCCAAGGAATTTCTAATCCTGTCCTCATTGTAAAGACAACTGGCTGCTACTCTCTGTGATTGTATAATAGAGGCTGAGGGATGACCTGTGACCTGTGGCTGTAGATAAAGACAGAGACAGACTGTTAATACCTCTCTAACCCGCTGTAGAGACACAGAGACAAGGCCATCACTTAGGTCTGTGTCTGTCTGACACACACAATCATTCTATTTTGGGACACAAAACCATAGACCGTATTTGATGGCCTATTCAAGTTGACACTGGCTTTGTGCATATGCTACAATTCAGTCCTGACTTCATATTCATGTCAGGAAGATGATGCATTGAGAAATCACATGCGGTCATTAAAAGCATGGGCTGCAAATGGATTTCTGCACAATGACATTTGCTCAATTAATGCTTGCGCAAGGGGTGCCATTGGCTGTTGACTTAAACCAGTGAAGGTCACAGAATCTGTATCTATGTAACTGTTTCCAGTTCAACTTGTCTGTCGTCTAGTAGGTGATGATGGTGAACAATTGAAAGTGGTCTGTATAGGAACATGTGAATCTATTATTTTTTGGAGGCAGGCAAGTGTTTAATGCTCACCAGCACAACCACTGCAAAACAGAAAGCATCCATTGTCAGTTTATTTTCAGACATGCCTTTGAACACATCTATCTCTGCAAAGTCAACCCAATGGACACCCACACAGACCCAGGGGAAACACACACAGTACATGGCCAAGATTATATATTCCTTTGGAATATAAATCGTAATGTGAATGAAGGCTAACAAACAAAATTGAATCTTGTAATGTTACCACAAAGCACTTGAGGATGGTAGGGATAACAAGCCTGTGATTTGACGTGATTTAATGGGGAAGATGTTAGAGAGGTGGTACAACAAGTAGGCCTAATGGTTAGAGTTGGAGAATGTTCTGGAACAAGCTACATACATCTCTGAGAAATGCCCATTTACAAAATCCACAGGAATCCTCACCATTTCATTTGGCATTCATTGTTCAGTGGATTCTGCTTGAAGCTCACATCTGTCTAACATGCTATGCATTATCCGTGAAGATAATCCAGAATGTTGTGCATAGTCAGTTTGACATAGCTCAGCAGCACAGTGGTTCATACTTCACTTCACCCTAGCACATTTAGGCACATACATGTAAAACATGTAGAAGGTGCCCACTGGGCACACACTCGTTGAATCAACATTGTTTCCACGCCATTCTAATTAAATGATGTTGAACCAACGTGGAGTAGACGTTGAATTGACGTCTGTGCCCAGCGGGTGATGACAGATCTTAAACATTTTCTCCAAGTTGAGTTTTCACAACACACAAACAGTTGGTTGTCTGCACGAAACAGACAGATTTTCCCTACTGATTTGATTGTGTTATAACAAAAGCTTATCAAATTGTTCAACTATGATCCACTAAGGAAAGGCACTCATTGTGCTGATGAGGTTCTCCCAACAAGGAATGAGTCCACCCATCAAAGTCTTCATCGCTAATGCCTGAAGCAGCAGGTGTTGCTACTTCTGCTCTCTTTCATAGCAGGATGTGGTCAAAACTTTTATGAACTCTGCATCAACTTGGTTTATTCACAACTCTGTTCTGTTGTAATCTGTGTAAAAAAATTGTATAGTTGAAGCAGTGTGTGCTTTTCTCTACCTCGATTTTCGGAAAATACTTGTTAATTATTATTGCAAACAGATATATTCCTGGCTTGCACTAAATTTTGTCATATGATTCCTTGTTATTTAAGTGTCTAGTGTCGACGGCATTCATTGACATACCCTTCTACAACTGCTTTGCGAACGTTATTCTCCAAAATGTACCTGGAGAAATTAGAGTATATTTCTTTCATCACTTTGTAAATAAAGCAGCACTTGGTTTAAAATCAAAAATGGGTTTCTGCCAGAATGCACATATATTCCACAGTCACTCAGATATGTATGTGGTCATAAACTATTTAATACCCATAGATTTAAAAGCTCTGCCAGCTGTTTCACACTTAAAACAAGTGTTAAGGTTTTCTTCTGGTGAAGGAGAGGAGGACCAAAATGCAGCGTGGTTATTATTAAACATCTTTAATAAAGATGATAACGAACATTACAAAAACGTAACGTGAACAACCAAAACAGCCCTATCTGATGCAAACAGAGACAGGAACAATCACCCACAAAACACTCAAAGAATATGGCTGCCTAAATATGGTTCCCAATCAGAGACAACGATAAACACCTGCCTCTGATTGAGAACCACTCCAGGCAACCATAGACTTTTCTAGACAACCCCATTAACCACAATCCCATAACCTACAAAAAAAACCTAGACAAAGCACACCACTAAAATAACCCGTCACACCCTGGCCTGACCAAAAGTAATAAAGAAAACACAAATACTAAGACCAGGGCGTGACAACAAGCCTTATCTTACACTTTAAAACAAGAAGCCTTCACAAACCACGTTTCCATCCACAGTTTTAATGCGAGTCACAACAACTTTGATGGAAACAAGATGTTTTGGTGTAATTAGCCTAATGGCCTAATTATTTTGTTTGACATGGTGGGGTCTTTTTGTGTCTGCACACGCCTTTATGTGCAAATATATATATTTATATATAATAACAATCATATCGAAGTCAATTTGGAGTCAGGCGATGAGATGGTATGTGGTCCTCGCACTACGACTGCAGTTTAATAGGCTACAGATTAAATAAGTTATGGTGAACTTCACAGGGTGTTGAAAGTGCACGGTGATGAGCTTGACGATGCTTTCCAATAAATATAGAGGGTCTTATTCTGGTGACATGATGAGCGATGCTTAACTGCTGTTTGTTAAGCAGAGCAGCACAGGGGAACCCTAGAGCAGACTCAGATGAGGAAACAGATGAATGAACCAAGGTATTTATGGAACACAGGGAGATACGGAGTGCAGATCCGGGGATGCTTGGATGAGTTGTAGGAAACCAGATGTGGAGGCTGAGGTTGGAGTGTGCTGGGTTGGGACAGGGTATACAGGTCCGGGGGGGAATCCAAGGGAGTGGTGGTGTGGTCCAGAATAGGGTAGCAGGGTGGTGAGATGTGGATCAGGAGCCAGAGTCAGGGCAGCAAAACTGCAGTGAGAGGATAAACAGCATCAAGCAGGGAAACAGGTACAGCAGAGTAACAGGATCTTGAATAATATTATTGGCTAGAAGCATAAACTGACTGAGAAGAGATTACAATCTGGCAGAGTGGAAGTGGCAGAACTGAGTATTTGTAGAGGTCTTGATAATGGAACGAGTTGCAGCTGGTAGAGATCTGCTCTGACTCCAGCACAACTGTCTCCAAACACACAATCACACACAAACAGAAAGGGAGGAGGAAAGAGAGAGAGTGTACTGGGGGAATGGCTGCATGTCAAGCAGACACAGGATGACCACGGGGGGGTGTGGCAGGAGCACATGTGACACTGTTAAGCAAATAAAAATATTCTTGCTATTATTATTATTCATAATAATCTCATCATGTAGACTAGACAACCAGCCTGCACAGCCTACCCGCACTGTGTCTGCGAGCTGTTGGCTAGAGCGCAGGTGCCAAGACCAGAGTAGGCACATTTTCTATTTAACACAACAGTTTTCTGACAAAACTAGTTGAAAGTGCGATGGAAACTCATTTAACTTTCTATTTTTATTCGGTACATGAAAACTTAAGCTCAAAAGTCAATTTTGTGTGCCCTACGTCATCATGCGCGGATCTTTATCCACAACAAGTCCATTTGGTGGAAACATACCACTGGTGGAAAATATGCATATTTTCTTTATGCGGAATCTGTCGCCTATTGGATGGAAACCCTGCTACTGTCACATAAAACATCTCATCAAAGAGTGAAACCAAAATAGTGCAAAATACAGTGCCTTCGGAAATTATTCAGACCCCTTGACTTATTACACATTTTGTTACGTTGCAGCCTTGTTCTAAAATGGACCAAATAACAACAATTCCTCAGCAATCTACACACAATACCCCATAATAACAAAGCGAAAACAGATTTTTAGATATGTTTTCACTTTAAAAAAGAATTGATTTACATACATATTCAGACCTTTTGTTATGGACTCGAATTTGAGCTCAGGTGCATCCTGTTTCCATTGATCATCCTTGAGATGTTTCTATAACTTGATTGGAGTCCACCTGTGGTAAATTCAATTGGTTGGACAGGATTTGGAAAGGCACACACCTATCTATAGTTGACAGTGCATGTCAGAGCAAAAACAAAGCCATGAGGTCAAACGAATTTTCCAAAGAGCTCCGAGACAGGATTGTGTCGAGGCACAGATCTGGGGAAGGGTACCAAAAATGTCTGCAGCGTCGAGGGTCCCAAATAACACACTGGCCACCATCATTCTTAGATGGAAGAAGTTTGGAACCACCAATACTCTTCCTAAAGCTGGCCACCCGACCAAACTGAGCAATCGGTGGAGAAGGGCCTTGGTCAGGGAGGTGACCACTCCTCAGTAAAAGGCACATGACTGCCCACCTGGAGTTTGCAAAAAGGCATCTAAAGACTCTCAGACCATGAGAAACAATATTCTCTGGTTTGATGAAACCAAGATTGAACTCTTTGGCTTGAATACCACGTGTCAATTCTGGAGAAAACCTGGCACCATCCCTGCGGTGAAGCATGGTGGTGTCAGTATCATGCTGTGGGGATGTTTTTCAGCAGCAGGGACTGGGAGACTAGTCAGGATCGAGGCAAAGATGAACGGAGCAAAGTACAAAGAGATCCTTGATGAAAACCTGCTCCAGAGAGCTCAGGACCTCAGACTGGGGCAAAAGTTCACCTACCAGAGGGACAAGAGCACTAAGCACACAGCCAAGATAACGCAGGAGTTGCTTCGGGACTGGACTTGAACCCGATCAAACATCTCTTGAGAGTCCTGAAAATAGCTGTGTAGCAATGCTCCCCATACAACCTGACAGAGTGTGAGAGGATCTGCAGAGAAGAATGGGAGAAACACCCCAAATACAGGTGTTCCAAGCTTGTAGCGTCATACCCAAGAAGACTCGACGCTGTAATCGCTGCTGAAGGTGCTTCAACAAAGTACTGAGTAAAGGGTCTGAATACTTATGTGTGTGATATTTCAGAGTTGTATTTTTTATAAATGTGCAAACATTTATAAACCTGTTTTTGCTTTGTCATTATGGGGTATTGTGTGCAAAATAATACATTTTAGAACAAGGCTATAAAATGACAAAATGTGGAAAAAGTCAAGGGGTCTGAATACTTTCCGAATACACTGTATGTATACACAAAGCTGGCGAGATTGATAGACCTTTCATAGACCTTAAGGCATGGTATAGGTCTTGTTGTGAAATATTCATAGATTTTCAGATGAACTCAAAAAAATCATAAAAAAGGTTCCCTGAAACTTGAGCGACTCTGGAGGAGTGAATGAGGACAGTGACCCAAAAACTCCCCTTAATTCCCATCCTGCTACCAGAAAAATATTTTATTCAAAACTAGTGTGGCAGCTGTCATATAGAGTCATTTAGGTAGTAGGTACTGGAACAAATTTGTGGAACAAATGGAACAAGGACATTGCTTCACACAGTAGCTAAAAAGTACATGACTGAGATGAGAGAAAATAGCATACACAACAAACTAAAGAAAAAAAGAGAGAAAATAGGCTTTTCTCCTGAAGCATGCTGACATTCTGGTAGTCAGACACACAAGACCGACCGCCAGCCCCATGCTGTCTAACCGACAGCGTCTGATCTCCTTACAGCCATGGCAACAGGGGTTACACTCTGAGGTATGAGCAGAGCAAACCTTAAGAGGAAGCCACCCGCCCTGCATATCAGCACACAGTTTTGCTAGCGAGCTTACTGTCCCTGTCGCTGTCCCTGTGCTGGCTTCAATGTCTGTCACCAAAGATGTGGTCAAATGTTCACATGTGATGTCTGTTCATCAAATGGAAACAGAGAGAAGCAGATGACTCCTTCACATATGCTGTCCAAAGGCTCTTCTCTCTGCCAACTACAGAATGACAGCCTGTGGGGGGATGAAGGATGAACACACGCACACATATATTTTTAATCCCACCTGGTAATTAAGGCGAATGCTTTGATGAAACAAAGGAAAAATAGCTAACGTTGTAAAACAACTGATTAGCAACGAGGTTGAAAGAGCACTACAAGAAGATATGCAGCATGTCCTAAAGCAGTAGTAACTGTTTTTGATGTGTGTAGCACAGCAAAGGAAAAATTATGCAAATGTATGTTGGTATTACCAGTGCCAATAAAAAGCATAAGCTGGCACACACCCAGAGAAGATTATTTAGTGTAGAGGTGATGACTAACGGCGAATAAACTGTAAGCTATAAAAATAAAGGGAGTCACACACTCTGTATATACAAACTCCCAGTAATTGATTGGGTAAAACACCAACGTTTCAGCATCACTGTGCCTTCTTCAGGGTTATTACGAGTACCACCACACACTTGACAAGTACTTGAATTCACTTAATGTCTATGTCACCTGTTCTGTTCGGGTGAATAAAGGTACTGTGGGCATCTTGCTGTACTGATGCAGCGATAGGTGAACCATAACACTGGGAGGCCAAAACATACATAGACAGGCAGAGTGATACACACTCATTCTCACATTCGTAGAAGTGGGGTGTAAATGCACCCTTGTTGCCCTTGCACCACTCTCGCTCCTACCAACCTCGTTCAAGCCTCAGCTATAAATAAGACTACCAGTAAACACATCTGTTACTGAGTAATCCAATTGATTTGGTGTGACCTGAAATATCAAGTTCCTCCCAGAGACATACATATCCTCTGGGCCGACCGCTGCACGAGATACAGGTATTAACAGTGCCACTTATACAAGCACGAGATTTAAAACACACAAGAGATATCGTGTCGACATGACTGACAGTCAGTAATTGTTGTGTACTTTCTGTCAGTGAACACAGCAGGAGGAATATATCCTTTCATTCATGTAGCAAAGGGGAAACATGATTGTAAACATAAACATGGCATCAAAGCAATAACTACTGAAGCTTACATGATGCAGCCCTTCCCTTCCCCCTTTGAGTTAAAGTGGATCTTACCCACCATACAGACCTATACCAAAATCACAGTATATTTGAGTCTTGATTCACCGTCTTGCATTTTAACACCGTATATTCATTAGGGTCAATGCCAAGATTACACTCCTACGAAATGTGTGTGTGTGTATATATCCAGTACTGTGACATCAACCAGAGTCTTGTGTGGGAAGGTGCTGCATATTAAATCAATTTTTTTGCATATTCTCACAATGTACAAAAATCATCCTTATCATGCTGTTGAAAGCCTCATTGTGTAGCATCAGAGCTTTAGGGAATGATGAGAGAATCAGGTTTTTTTTGTCAGGGCTCAGCAAAAGAAAAACAGGGATGAATGAGTACATTTGCTTGAATGTAATAAAATAAACGAAAAACATCACCATTCTTCATTTAAGATAACCAAAAAGTACTATTAGTTTCATCAGCGGGGAACAATGAATTGAATGAGACGGCCCGTTAGCCTGTATACTACCATTGTTCATCCTCTGCTTCCATCTCATATTCATTCCAGGTGAGTGTCCTGCCTGCTGTTCTGTTATCTGTTCTAGTCTAGCAGGCATTCCGCCTCACCTCCACTCTATCTCCCCAGGCCAGCGGGGGAGACAACCGCTTTGTGGAGGTCAGATAAGATCCCAAACAGTTTTTCCTTTATAAGATTAGACATCATTACAGTACATACAATAATTATAATTCATTTTTTTCTCCTGCTTTTCTCTTTTATGTCTGGTATCGTGCTGTGAGTTTCTTTGTTAGTCTGATGATTAAGAAAAGTCTAATTTCAGTGCACATTCAGATGTAACAAACCATGTAGCTGTTTTCTCCCTCTGAAAATATTACAAAACATTACAATTATAATTTGTCATATTTATAATCCAGATTTCTCACCAACTTTGATCATACATACAGTATCTACTGTACATTCACAACTCACTGAAACCATATTTAAACAATCTGGTCACTAATGGGAATGGGACAGAATTGGGAAGAGAACCGAGTGGTCCTACACCTGACTAGAGGGAATACAGCTCCGAGTTACTTTTTAATAGCAGGTTAGGATAATTAACGTGGCAGGTTAGAAGACTCAGGTGAAGGTTCGTAAAAAGGTTAGGGTTTGCTAACATGCTCTCCTAACCTGCTACGAAAAGTAACGTCCTGTCTTAGCTGTAGTTCCTCTCGTCACAACCAATCACAGCGTATCCACTTTATGTAGACCAGCCCACTTGACCAAGTTCCTGATTGAACTTGACTGTTTTTCTACTTCCAGCCCACTGACAAACAAGCAAACTCATCGTTAAAACCCTTTTGTCTTGTACTCGTATACAGGTTGAAAATGCCAGATTTGGGCACTTAAAAGCACCTAAATTGGAAACCAGTGGCTGTACAGTAACATGCTACAAATGACGTCAGAGCTCAAACTGTGGTTTACAGCGCTGTATGGGTATATGGAGTAAGGGTTTGACAACACCAGTTGTTCTGTAACTCCTGTAACTCAAACCCTTGTATTTTTTTGTTTTATGTTGCACCTAAACAACATTTTCCAGGAATATTCTTATCATGTTACTAACTGTATCCAGAGTATTTTCATATTTCGATATTGTAACGGTTTTCTGTAGGCGAAGGAGAGTCGGACCAAAATGCAGCGTGTAGATTGCGATCCATGTTAAATGAACTAACGTAAACACGAATCAATACAAATACTACAAAACAAAGAACGTAAAGAACGTAACGAAAACCGAAACTGCCTATACCAGTGGAAACTAACACAGAGACAGGAACAAAGACACTAAGGACAATCGCCCACGAAACACACAAAGAATATGGCTGCCTAAATATGGTTCCCAATCAGAGACAACAATAATCACCTGACTCTGATTAAGAACCGCCTCAGGCAGCCATAGACTAACGCTAGACATCCCACAAAACCCCAAGACAAAAACACACCACAATAACCCATGTCACACCCTGGCCTGACCGAATAAATGAAGAATAAACATAATATATTTTGACCAGGGCGTGACAGATAAACAAATTCAGCAAAATAAAAAATATAGAAAATAAATCAGTGTAAATCAACAGTGTAAAGTTTGGATTCAGTCTTGTATCAGGTGAACGGTTGTGTCCTCAACTTTGGTCTAATAATATTCCCATAATCTCCAAACGGTTCTCTTTGAATTGCTACCATGATTGTACATACGCTTTTCATGTTTCTCCTTTAAGAAACATTTCTATTTAGCCCTATCCATATAGGCTCATTCAAACGAGTATAAAGGGTTAAATGTGAATACAATTTGTCAAAACGATGAAATCATGTGCACAGAAATTTAAAGATTTGTTAATTCTCTGTTGAGTAAAATTATTGAAAAAAAATAAATACCTTTAATTGTACATACTAGAATTCTTCAGGTGCTGGTGGGAAATGGGACATTCTGACATTATTGTGTTCAAGTGGTTTTGAATTCAGAAACAATTATTCAACCAATACGATTTTAGCTAGCTTGCTTAACATTCACAGAGTGGTCAAACATAAGCAATGTAAAAAATTTAAAAAGTATTGCAATGTGTCATGGAAACCGTAGATATCCTGTTGATGCTCTGGGGGCGCTATTTCATTTTTGGATGAAAAACGTTCCCGTTTTAAACAAGATATTTTGTCACAAAAAGATGCTCGACTATGCATATAATTGATAGCTTTCGAAAGAAAACACTCTGACGTGTCCAGAACTACCAAGATATTTTCTGTGCGTGCCCTAGAACGTGAGCTTCAGGCAAAACCAAGATGAGACGGCATCCAGGAAATGAGCAGGATTTTTGAGGCTCTGTTTTCCATTGTCTCCTTATATGGCTGTGAATGCGAGAGGAATGAGCCTGCCCTTTCTGTCGTTTCCCCAAGGTGTCTGCAGCATTGTGACGTATTTGTAGGCAGATCATTGGAAGATTGACCATAAGAGACCACATTTACCAGGTGTCCGCCCGGTGTCCTGCGCCGAAATTGGTGCGCAAAAGTCACCTGCCAGTATTTTTCCAAGGGATACAGAGAGGAAAGCAAGCTTCCACGAACTGCATATCAATGAAGAGATATGTGAAAAAACACCTTGAGGATTGATTCCAAACAACGTTTGCCATGTTTCGGTCGATATTATGTAGTTAATTCGGAAAAAGTTTTACGTTGTAGGTGACTGAATTTTCGGTTCGTTTCGGTAGCCAGACGCAATGTAGAAAACGGAACGATTTCTCCTACACACAGACGCTTTCAGGAAAAACTGCGCATTTGGTATGTAACTGAGAGTCTCCTCATTGAAAACATCAGAAGCTCTTCAAAGGTAAATGATTTTATTTATTTGGTTATCTGGTTTTTGTGAAAATGTTGCGTGCTAAATGCTACTCAAAATGCTATGCTAGCTTTGCATACTCTTACACAAATTAGTCAATTTCTATGGTTCAAAAGCATATTTTGAAAATCTGAGATGACAGTGTTGTTAAGAAAAGGCTAAGCTTGAGAGCAGACGCATTATTTTCATTTTATTTGCGATTTTCAGAAATTGTTAACGTTGCGTTATGCTAATGAGCCTGAGGCTTTAGTCACGATCCCGGATCCGGGATGGGGAGTTCCAAGAGGTTTTAAAGGAGAAATGTTTTAAACATCAACAACATTTTACCTGTTCGACAGGTGTGGATTATTATTTTGTCTAACTTTCTTTATTGAGACAAATGATGGAAACTGTGTTTTTCCAATAAATTATGATTGCGGAATCATTTTGAAGGTAGGTGGCACACGTGATGTCATCATGTAAATTTAAAGCTCCACTCCACATTTAATTATAAATGCCTACGGCTTGCTAAATCTATTTTTCAACTATAAAAAATAATGCTTCTTTGCAGGACAAGGATTGGCGTGACTTTCAAGAATGCCTGAATTTCTTCGACTTACTTTTGTGGTTGGCTGAATGCAAGTTTCCCCATCAAATTATTTCAGATCTCACCATGGCACGGACGGTGGTGATACGTTGAGAATTATTACCATATGGTAAATAATAGTAAATTCTTGCATTCTATCCATGCTGGCTTTTGCGAGTTACCTGCGACATGAAACAGATTGGTGGGAGGGTATACAGGCTGTTGCCAATTTATTAATATGCAATTTGCCTAAATGGATAATGGAAACACTTCAACCACTTCGCTGGTATTCAACATTGTTTTTGGTTGTTGGTGTGACGTTGTTACATACAGCTGGTATTTATCAACACAAGACAGTTAAATGGAAATGCACCATAGCAGTCAATTATCACATCTATTTTCTATGTAAATGTTCTAAATGTCAACAAAAAAATCACTGGTCAAGTTAATGGAAATATAGCTACTCACCGAAATGGTGGCGAATTTGCAATCTGCTAGCTACCTGCCATGTTAACTCTAAACAGGGAATGCTAATTATGCTAACATTGGCTTCCGATTGCTTATTATACATGAAAACAAACACTCAAATTTTTTCAATATTTCTCCTCACCAGAGAATTGCCACATCTTTCAAATTCTGTACATTATTCAAAATATTTGACAAATGTAATTGATATTTAACAACATCAACAGCTGTGTGTCAAAAAACAAATACAAATAATTGGATGCGCCCTTGTTGCCAGGCTGTGAAAAATCTGTCCATGTGCTATTGAACAAGGCACTTAACCCTAATTGTTCCTGTTAGTTGCTCTGGATAAGAGTGTCTGCTAAATGACTCAAATGTAAATGTGAATAGTACAGCCAGGTGCTCTCTTGGTGTCACCCCTGACTTGAAAGAGAGCAAGTCAGAGCACATTGGTTCTGATCCATGACTTTAGCAGCTGCTAGACTCTTTCTTCCTGGCTCACACCCTTTCTGTGTCTGTCTGTCCGTCTGTCCTTAGCCTGCTACCAGTGCCTCCCATAATGCATCAAAGTCTATTAAGCCTAGTTCACACTGCAGGCCTTAATGCTCAAACCAGTTTTGCTTTTCTAATCCGTTTTAGGATACTGACCGTCCAAACAGCAAGTTACAAGTGACCAAATTGTATTCGTGTGGGTTCAGACAGCAGTTATTTGCTTGCATGGTAAGGCAAGTTGACATAGTTATGACAGGTGTGTGCGCAGTGGTGTAGGCTGATTGGTCATGGTGCTCATGCATCCTATCACTCAGTAGTTATGTAGAAAGCTAAGGTGACAACAATGCCTGCCATGTATGTTTCCCAGTGGCTTTGAATGTTCAAAATCACAGTGTAAGAACACTAAAGCCTTAAAGGATAAGATGATCCAACTTTTCTTTTGGCTAGCTACAGCAGTCAACTAGCTAGCTAGGTAGCTGTTTAGCTAATTTGTTTGTAAATAATTAACATTCTTGCTAGCTTCCACATGTTCTTGTCAAAACTGTCAACAGAGTAGCTAGTAAGTGACCAAATCTGCCAAATAACAGTCTAAAAACCACTTGAGGACAAATAAATAATATTTGACCGTTCAGACACAAGTCGCATGGCCAGGAATCAGATTTCAAATGTGGCTTAAAATATCAGATTCTGTGTTCTTTTTGACTGTTCAGAATGCCGGAGAAATTAACAGGTTTGAATCTGATATGCAATAAAATTGTATTTGAGTCACTTCAAATGCCAGTGTGAACAAAACTTAAGTCACCTGTGTGTACAGTCTATCACTCAGTCTCACATCCATAACCGTCACTGCTTCAGCTCATTCTAAATGTGCCTTATTGTAATACTCTTTCAACCTTTTCTTCCTCGAATTACTCTCCTGTGAGTATTTTCTCCGACCACTGCTACACGTTGGGAGATAGGGAGGGAATCTTTGAAATTCAATTTTTGCTCAGATATGCTCACCGCTCACCATTGGCATTTTATTTTGTTAAAAAGTTTATTATTAAATGTTCACTTTGTGGTATCCCTTGTGCATGGACAGAGATGGTACAAATAAAAACATGACCAATCCACAACCTTGTTTCTATTGCAGTAGCCATGCCATAGCGATCTCCAATTCAAACTGACCACTTAAAATCTGCAGGTTAAATTGGTGATGAAGAGATGATAATTGTCAGTCTCAAATGCCAGAAGCAGAGACATTTTTCTCCTCTATGTCTATGGCCAGAACCCCCTCCTCTCTATTTTGTTTGCCTGACAGAAAATACAGAGACCCTTCGTACATTGAGTTATAAATGTGCAGTATATTGGCCTGTAAAGTGTACATTGGGGCAGAAACCCAAGCTCAAGGTTCCACAGTAGAAAATTAGTTTCTCGCCTCGCATTGACCAGCCATACAATTAAAGAGATCACACACCTAGCCCAGACGCACTGAGCTGCAGCTCTGAAAGCCCAGTCATACAAAATCAATGGCGCTGAACGAAATCACCAAGATAAAAGACAAACCAGTTTCCTTTTTGCCTCTCGACAGTGTGCTTTTCTACACAGTTTTCAATCACATAAACCTTGACCATCTGATTGATTTGAGAAACGTCAGGCACAGTACTTTTTAACGGCTCACCTTGGCTGAAAATTACATACAGATAAAAACATGCAACAACAACACAACATACACACACACACGCACAGTCACACACATGCACACACACACATACACAAATATCTCATAAACCCTGACATCTGATTTATTTTACAAACTTCCGGCACACTAGTTTTTAAAGGCTCACCTTGGATGAAAATTACTTAGAAATAAAAATGTTTATGAGGTCAAGCAACAATAGCACAACGCACACGCACGCATGCACGCAAGCACGCACGCACAGTCACACATACCAGATCGTGTCAGAGGAAGGCACTAAAAATGGCCAAAGACTCCAGACACCCTAGTCATAGACTGTTCTCTCTACTACCTCTCGGCAAGCTGTACCGGAGCACCAAATCTAGGTCCAAAAAGCTTCTTAACAGCTCCTAGCCCCAAGCCATAAGACTGCTGAACTAAATCTGTTGCTGAAAAACAGTGCTTCATATAGCATTTTAGCAGTAGTCCTTGGCCATGTTTGACTATACATACTGTATATTTTTTTAACCTTTAATCAAATGGCTACCCTGAGTATTTGCATTGACCCCCCCCTTTTTTTTACGTTGCTCCTACTCACTGTTTATTATCTATTATCTATGCAGTCACTTTACCCCTATTACCTCGTACTAACCCCTACCCCCAACATTGACTCAGTACCAGTACCCCTGTATATAGCCACGTTATTATTTTATTGTTGCTCTTTAATTTTTTACTTTTGTTTATTTAGTAAATATTTTTCTTGACTCTTATTTTTCTTAAAACTACATTGTCGGTTAAGGACTTGTAAGTAAGCATTCCACTGTACGGTCTATTCCGCGCATGTGACAAATAACATTTGATTTGATTTGATTGGAATTTATGTTACCATTAATAAAATATTGTAATCAGATTACAGATACTTTAGAAAAACTGGATCATTAGAAAGGATGTTTGCAAAAAAATACATTGACACTTTTATGTTTTCTCAATGACATTAAATTTAACACTGAAAAAAGTAAAAAGTTTAAGTTTGTTCCACGTGAGTGAGTCTGACCACAATTCAGAGATCAATGTGATGACACGCCAAAGGCGTTTGATGGATCGTTTTTGTCTTCTTCTAATGCCTCTTAAGGGGAAAGGAATCCAAAAGTAACTTTAAGTAATATTACGTTACTGATTTTGGGTAATGCTAAAATTACACTACTGATTACAGCTTTAGACAGGTAACATTACAGTAACAGATTATATTTAAAAAGGAAAAAGTAACCTACCCAACTTTGCATACACACGCACACACAGAGAAACAGCTTGACATCTAAAAGGTTTAGCAGATGATTATGTAATTAAAATATGGAGAAATTCCACTGTCGAGTCCCAATATTCTAGATAATATGAACAATATTATTATATAGACTATCTGTGGTCGACTAATGTGACAATGTCCACTGGCACTAAGCCCAACATCACTGCACATTGAAGCTTCCTTTACCTTACTTACCCAACAACACTACTCATTTACTCTCCACTTTGGAGCGGGGCTGACAAAACCCCCAAATACAGCCTGATTACGTCACTGAGTTAACAGTAAACAACTAAATGAAGTGAATCTCAAACCCCCCTTCTTCCTCCTCATAGTAATGAATAAAGCGTTGCCCATTCGGGTGGGTAATTTATAATCCATTAATTCATGTATTTACCTAATTTCCATTTCTTCTCATTGGCTTAGAATGGAGTTTGGAACAGTATGACGTTCAGCAGGAGTCCATATCCATTTTCCTTAGATAGCATAAGATAGGACAGAAACTCTTGTTGGCCACTGCCAGTGGTTGTTATTTTCATCAAGGTTATTAGGGAGGAGGCTGTCTCAGACATGGGAAACAGGGGAATCAACGTGAAAAAAAGATTTACAAAAGGTCATCAGTGTAAGGGCATTTCATTTTTTTTAACAAACACTAAACCTAAATCCAATGACATGGTGAAATGTTTTGTTGATTTCACGTTGAATTCACATTAGATGACAACTAAACCAAATGTAAATCTAAACTAGACATTTAACTGACGTCTGTGCCCAGTGGGATGTTTTTGGGGAGAAATGTATTCAGGACAGAGTCATCTCCATATGTGTCCCTGGTCTCCATGCTTCCGGTTAGCAGAGTCAGAGTAAATGTAGATTTAGTGTTAGAGATCTCCACTGCTGATCTGAATCCAGATTACTCACTCTTGAAATGACACTGCACTTATGATAATATATTTGATATTTTGCATCTCAGCTCCAAATTGAAGTTCTCACTTGTGACCAACAAAAAACTGAAGCACATTCACACACTACAAACACACAGCTTGCATGGCATGCAGTATGAAATATGGCACCACATGCACTGCCATCTGGCTAAAATCCTTGGTGAAAGTTACAATATGAGGGGAGAAATATAAAAAACAGATAAACAAGACACAGAAATGTCCCAATACATATTCATGGGCGCGTCCACTGCCTCCCTTTTCCCTCCCCCCAAGAAACTCATGCCTAGAAGGCAATAATGAAACCCATACCAACAGACAGACAAACAGCAAATGTAAGGGTGGAGTGTTTCAGTTCATCTGTTCCATACTGAGCCTGGGAAGCAGTAGTAGCAGCACTGGAGCATCTCCTGGAACAGTCTGTGGCTGACTACCAAATGGCACCCTATTCCTTTTATAGTACGCTATTTTTGACCAGAGCATGGGATCGGGTCAAAAGTAGTGTACTATAAAGGATATAGGGTGCCTTTTGGGACTCAGCCTGTATTCACTAGCTGTGTCAGGGTGCAGGATGAACAGCTCAACTACCTTGAGCCATCCATTATTGTATTCCGCACAGTGGACCCCCCTTTCTGGCCCGACAAGCGGAGCGTCAGCAAGGTAATGATGGTGCATTAAGATGATGAAAGGATAGTTTTGGATTTCCGGTATAGCGACTATGGGGTAGTCCAGCTTCTTCACCTGTGGGATCGTCTGGGGGGGGGGGACGACGACGACAAAGCCCTTTTGTGGGGAGATAGAAATTCTGATTGGCTGGGGCTGGCCCCCCAGTGGATGGGCCTGGCTCCAAAGTGGGTGGGTCTACAGTGCACTCTGAAAGTATTCAGACCCCTTCCCTTTTTACAGCCTTATTCTAAAATGTATTTAATTAAACATTTCCCTCATCAATCTACATACAATACCACATAATGACAAAGCGAAAAACAGGTTTTTGGAAATACCTTATTTGCTGTGAGACTCGAAATTGATCATCCTTGAGATGTTTCTTCAACTTGATTGGAGTCAACCTGTGGTAAATTCTATTGATAGGCACACACCTGTCTATAAGGTCACACAGTTGCCAGCGCATGTCAGAGCAAAAACCAAGCCATGAAGTGGAACAAAATGTCCAGCTAAAAGACAGGATTGTGTCGAGGCACAGATCTGGTGAATGTGTACCAAAAAACGTCTGCAGCATTGAAGGTCTCCAAGAACATAGTGGCATCCATCATTCTTAAATGGAAGAAGTTTGGAACCACCAAGACTCTTCCTAAAGCTGGCGGCCCAGCCAAACTGAGCAAACGGGAGAGAAGGGCCTTGGTCAGGGAGGTGACCAAGAACTGGATGGTCAATCTGTCAGAGCTCCAAAGTTCCTCTGTGGACATGGGAGAACATTCTAGAAGAACAGCCATTTCTGCAGCACTCCACCAATCAGGCCTTTATGGTAGAGTGCCAAGATGGAAGCCACTCCTCAGTAAAAGGCACATGACGGCCCGCTTGGAGTTTGCCATAAGGAACCTAAAAAACAAGATTCTCTGGTCTGATGAAACCAAGATTGAACTCTTTGGCCTGAATGCCAAGCGTCACGTCTGGATGAAACCTGGCACCATCCCCTGCTGTGGGGATGTTTTTCAGAGGCAGGGATTGGAAAAAAGATTAATGGAGCAAAGTACAGAGAGATCCTTGATGAAAACCTGCTCCAGAGCACTCGAGACCTCAGACAGGGGCGAAAGTTCAATGTGTTTCTGAATGTAAATACCTTCCTAGAATATTTACGAACCATAGCCCATTGTCCTTCACGTTTAAGCTCAGACCTCCAATTCCAATAAAAAAGACATGGCGTTGAACACAATGCTACTAGGTGATAAGGATAAGTTTAAGGATAAGGATAAGTTTACCTCTTATCGCAACACACAGATAGACATGTTTTTGGAAATAAAGGTAGATCATTAAGTATGCCCAACTCTTGTCTGGGAAGCTTTTAAAGCATATATGAGACGTGGTATCATGTTTTACTCTTGAAATAAGAAAAAGAAGACACATAAAGAACTAGAAATACTAGAACAGAAAATCCACGACTTCCATGCTGACCAAACCAGAGGCGAGCGTGCGCCATCGCATGCATTTTGATTTTGTCCCCTACACCAGACATGATCAGGACACGCAGGTTAAAATATCAAAACAAACTCTGAACCAATTATATTAATTTGGGGACAGGACGAAAAGCATTAAACATTTATGGCAATTTAGTTAGCTAGCTTGCTGTTGCTAGCTAATTTGTCCTGGGATATAAACATTGGGTTGATATTTTACCTGAAATGCACAAGGTCCTTTACTCTGACAAGTAAACCGAATTCCTTTCTCGTCATCTCTCCTCCTTGCTCGGGCTTATTTTTTTTACTTCTTTGGACTTGATATGGCGGTTGTCAACCAACTTTACAGTGCATTTCTACAACCGACTGGAGTGTGGATGTCAGTACATCTTTTAATCACCCACGTGGGTATATGCTCCTAAACATCAATGAGGAAAAGGGAGAGGCTGGACTTGCAACGTGTTGAGCCTGACAAATAGAACCTTCTATTTTTCACCTGGCCACCAGACACTCGCTGAGGCGTGCGAGCAGTGTGGGTGTAATGATTGAATAACATGTATGTGTAAATGGATTTATAATTTATATACAGATTATAGCCTCAGTCCTTGGCTGCTTCCCAATTGTAAACTATTCCAAAGCAGCGGGAAGTCGGGTTGCTGAGGGTGCTGCAGCAACCCCTGAAAAATCAGAATACACCCCCCCCAAAAAAACATTTTATAGTAGTGCACTGGGCCCTTACTGGTCCTTTATTAGAAGACCGATAAAGCCTTCTGTAGCGCGGACCAAAATGTTTTATGCCTCTCATTGTTATTGCATGATGAAGGTTTGAGAGGGGAATTTACCAGTCCATTTTTATCTGCTATTGGGAATGCATGTGAGGTCAAGTGTGCTTTTGGAACTCTTGTTCAAACGAGCTGTCACTGGCACTGATGTGGACTAAAATGTTGAAGTGATGCTGAATCACGAGGTTAACACCTTTGGTTAACACCTCCAGTGAAATCTAAAAATGTAAATCCTTCCAGTTAGGCACATTTTTTTGAGCACAAAACATTTGAAGTGTTACTCTCGTCGCTGCCCTATGTTTCTAATCAATGACCCCAATCCAGTTTCCTCTGAACTGGAGATAAACAAACAACATGCCATACCCTTCATGGGTGTTGGGGGTAGTGTGAGCTGTCCACTCCTCACACCTCACGCACAGAACTAGCCTATGTGCTAAAACAGACTCACATAGTCTCGTCTCTATCCACCACCGGTGAAAATATATGTACTGTATGATATATTATACAGGGCCTTCAGAAAGTATTCACGTTCTTTGGATTTGTACACATTTTGCTGTGTTACAGCCTGAATTTAAATGACATTTTGTGACATTGGCCTGCACACATTAGCCCATAATGCCAAAATGGAATAATGTTTTTAGAAATGTTTACAAATGAATACAAAATTATAAGCAGACATGTTTTCAGTGAATAAGTACTCAACCACTTTGTTATGGCATGCCTAAATAAATTCAGGAGTTAACATTTGCTTAACAAGTCACATAATCTGTTGTATGGACTCACTCTGTGGGCAATAATAGTGCTTAACATGATTTTTGAATGACTACCTCGTCTTTTTTACATCAAGTTTTTATTATCTCAATTCATAGGATTCATACACTACATTTATAAATGTATTTTTATACCCAGCTGGCAATCTGATAACATGTCAAATCAATCATGAGATAAAAACTAATAAATAAATAGTGCATAGTAAATATACTGTACAATACATCATATAGCCTAAGAAATAGTTGCAAATTATTGATATACATTCATGGATGTAAAGTGCTGTTGGTTAAGAGTCCTATGCTGATTGTTTTGTGCCCAGAGTAGATGCCTTGGCTCTGTGGATCCTGGCCATGGAGAGCTCCATAAGGACGATTTTCTTAAATGTGAGCAGCCATTGTTGCAATGGTAATGGATGAGGTGGAATCCACCTTTGTACAATAATATTCTTAGCAGGTGTGGTTCCTGCTAACCGCACTCTCTGTCGGTGTTCTGACAAGTGCTAATCAGGGTCATCACAAAGCAACATCACTATTGGATCTAATGGCAATATTTGATCTATAGGTACAGAAATTGCATTGTAGACTTTCCCCCAGAATTTATGTTTAAATAAAGACAAAATTATGAACCTGGGACATTAAAACACTGGCAGATTTCCTGAAAACTTAGGACTCTATTCACATTGAATATGTCTTTGAAACAATAAATCCCCTTTTTAGACCAAGAATCTGATTTAAATGCTTTCTTATATGTTAAGAATGATTTATTACACAATTTTGGACAGTATGAAGGCCATTTAAGATGAGATCTCATATGCTTCTCTGTGGCTTTCCACACAGTATGCTATAATGGGTCCAAACAATAGTGCAATTTTTGGGGGAGTACATCCAGAAAATAAATATATTATAATTGGAGAAACTATTGACTCGTTTGTAGCACACCAAGGAACAGAAGAAGCCTATCGGTTTAACCAGATCTTCAGGAAATTAATTTGGAATATGTTATAAAATTAGAAATTTGGAACTGAAAGTCCACCTGATGCATTTGTTCTCTGTAGTGTTTAATATTTAATATTTCATCTGTGGTCTGTGGTCTTTTCCCCCAAATGAACTTTTTTATGACAGAGTCATGTTTAGAGCAATAGTCTATAGGAGGAGGCAGTGGTAACATTGATACAAGGGAGGAAATATATTTTAACAATTGAGATTCTAGCATGCAAAAAAGTGGGCATAGCAGACCATATTTTATGTATTTCTTTGACCTTTTGAAAGGTTTCTAAGTGTTATGACCGTCCTGTGATGATCCAAATAGGTCAGATCAGCGCTGCAATAAATAACTTCAACCAGACCCTCTCTCACCCGCAGAGGGGGGAGAAGGGAACTGGTGGGGGGTTGACAGCTCACGCCCTGTTGTAAATCAAGGACAGAGCATTCAGCATTTCCCTCTCCAAATCCACTCAAGAATTGTGCCGCTGTTTCAACAGACCATTTCCCACCAAAAATCTAACATATTCTAAGGCGGATACTGGAAAAATACTTGTAACATAGAACATGGGGAATGGTCAGAGGCGATCTGGAGAACACTGGTCGGACCAACTCAGCAACACCATCTCCTCCCAAGGAGCCACCATAGGAAGGCACGAGGAGTTGTTTCATGGTTTTATGGAAGAGATTCGAGACCTTGTGCGAATGCCAAGACCGAGCGTTGAACACATTGCTGGGTTGCTTGTTAAGCAGCATACCATGACGGAAACCTCCCAGCCCTTCAGTAACCCGGCTGTTAGCAGCGCCACCTCCCTGGTAACCCCGTTTCCCGGGAACCCCGCTTAACACCCCCGGAATGCTTCGATGGAGAGTAAGGCACCTGTCGGGCATTTCTAGCTCAGTGTTCCCTTATCATCGAGCTGGAGCCTTCCTCCTTCCCCTCAGACAGCTCTAAGATAGCGTACCTCATCACGCTGATGTTCCCGGGAGGGCTCTTGCCTGGGCTACGACAGTATGGGAATAGCAGACGGCTGTATGCTTCAGTCTGGAGGAGTTTGTGGCGGAGGTAAAGAAAGTTTTGATGCTCCATTGTTTGGGAGAGAGGCTGCCCGGAAGTTACTCCAGCTTCGACAAGACTCAGGCAGTGTGGCAGACTATGCAATGGATTTCCGCACGTTGGCAGCTGAGAGTGCCTGGAACACTGAAGCGCTGTTTGACATGTTCATGCACGAAGTATCGGAGGAAGTAAAGGATGAGCTTGCAGCCCGGGAACTACTGATGGATCTCGACTCGCTCATCGCCTTGACCACTATGGGACCAGTATTGATTTCACTCGCCCGACCAAGGATCCCACTTCACCTCCGTGGCATCCCGGAAATCCACAACAGCTCCATTGCCAAGAGAACCCGAGACTACCCGAGTTCTCCTGAAAGTCTCCGAAGGCTGCCGATTCACCTCTTCCCTAGCCAATGCAACTAGGCAGAGAGAGGTCTGTCTCCAGCCGAATGGCTATATAGGATTCACACTAAGAGTTGCCTGTATTGCGGGGCTACTGGTCATTTAGTCTCCGCCTGTCCACTGAAAGACCAGGCTCACTGGTAGGAGCGAGTACTCTTCCCTCTCCCCTGACTTGCACTCCTTTTTATGACATTTTTCTGTGGGGAAACCAGTCGAAGCCTTTCCGGGTACTCATCGACTCTAGGGCTGATGAAAGCTTTATGGACGCTACCCTGACGTCCGAGCTAGGCATCTCCACTCAGCCCCTCTCCATTCCCAACGACGTTAGAGCGCTGGATGGGCGCTCGGTAGACCCGGGCGCTCTATAGGCCGGGTCACCCAAAATACCACCCCATCAACCTACGGGTGTCAGGGAACAACAGCAAGATTATCCAATTCCTGCTCATCAAAACTTCTTAGGGCTAGGCCCCTTTTTTTCTCAATTTCCACCTGAATTACGTGCCCAAAGTAAACTGCCTGTACCTCAGGCCTTGAAGCCAGGATATGCATATAGTTGGTACCATTGGAAAGAAAGTGCTTTCACATTTGTAGAAATGTTAAAATAATGTGGAGAATATAACACAATAGATACGGTAGGAGAAAATCCTCTTACAATGGCAAGTATAAGGTCATACTTGGATGCAATTCCTATGGCTTCCACAGGGTGTCAGCAGCCTATGTTCAAGGTTTCAGACTTGTAACTTCAAAAATGAATGTGAAATATCAGTTTTAGTACAGGGACACAGTCTTGGAAATTCTTGTTTGCTAGAGCCATGAAGATAGGACACACCAGATAAAATCAGTTTCCTATCGAACATACTTCTTTCCGTAAGAAATATTATAGTTTGATTATATTTTAGGGTATCTGAGGCTTGTATAGAAATGTATGTTCAACGAGTGGATTACTCAAATCCATTGCTCCAACTAACCAGACCTTTTGGGATATAAAAAAGGATTTTATCTAACAAAACAACACTACATGTTATAGCTGGGACCCTTTGGATGACAAATCAGAGGAATATTTTCAAAAAGTAACTGAATATTTAATCGCTATTTGTGAATGTATGAAACCTGTGGCGCCGTCCTCATACAATTGCTTGGCATGTTTCGCTGCTACTGTAAATCGGACAGTGCAGTTACATTAACAAGATTTAAGCTTTCAACCGATATAAGACACTTATATGTACCTAAATGTTTAATATCCATAATTTTTATGATTATTTATTTGAATTGCGTGCCCTCCAGTTTCACCGGAAGTTGTCCCGCTAGCGGAACGTCAGGGAACAATGGCGAAATGATCCAATTCCTGCTCATTAAGTCTCCTCAGGTTCCCGTGGTATTGGGATTCTCTTGGCACCAGCGGCACAATCCCCTTATTGACTGATCTGCTGGTGCCATCATGGGTTGGAGTCCGTTCAGTTAGGCCCAGGCCACTTTGCCTCCGCTGCACCGACCCTATGACAGGCACCACTCTACCCAAGGGAAGACGGTACTCTCGGTTGGGTCCGGAGACCAAAGCTATGGAGACCTACATTGAGGATTCCCTAGCTGCAGGGTTCATCCGTCATTCTGCCTCCCCTGCCGGTGCAGGGTTCTTCTTTGTAGAGAAGAAGGACCTAACCTCCCGGTCATCGACTACCTATCGCAATGACATCACGGTGAAGATCCCCTACCACTCACATCCTCGGCCTTCGAGCTGCTTCGGGGGGCCACCGTGATCTCCAAGCTCGACCTATGAAACACCTACCACCTGCTGTGGATACAGGAAGGGGGCAAGTGGAAGACTGCCTTCAACACCGCCAGCGGTCACTACGAGTATCTGGTCATGCCATTTGGCTTTACCAATGCCCTTGCTGTGTTCCAGGCTCTGGTCAATGATGTCTCCGTGACACGTTGAACCGGTTCATCTTCGTCTACCTCAACAACATCCTAGTCTTTTCCCTCTCCACTCAAGCACACATGCTCCACGTCCGACAGGTTCTCCAACGCCTCCTGGAGAATCTGCTTTTTTGAAAGAGGAGAAGTGCGAATTCCATTGCTCAACCATTCCTTCCTGGGTTACATCATCGCTGCAGGGAGTTTACAGGGATCCCGGGAAAGTGAGAGCGGTGGTGGATTTGCCCTAGCCTACGTCCAGGGTGCAGCTGCAACATTTCCTGGGATTCTGCAACTTTTATTTCCACTTCCTCCAGGGTTATAGCACCCTGGCTTCCCCCTGTCTGCACTCACCTCTCCCAAGGTTCCGTTCAAGTGGACCCCATCTGCTTACTGGGTGTTCTGGGATCTCAAACATTGTTTCACTACAGCACCCATCTTGGTTCATCCTGACCCGTCCCACCAGTTCGTGGTGGAGGCCGATGCTTCCGATGTCGGAGTGGGGGCTGTACGGCCAGTCGGAGCGAGCCAACCAAGACTTGGAAATGACTGCCTGGTCTCTGCCAACCCCACCACCTGGAACCAGCAACTAGTGTGGGTTGAATACGCACGCAACACCCTTCCTTGCTCTGCCACAGGTCTATCACCCATTCAATGTTCCTTAGGCAATCAGCCCCCGTTCTTCCCTGAACAAAAGGAAGAGGTCGGCATACCTTTGGCCCAGATGTTTGTCCACTGCTGTCGTTGTACCTGGAAGAGAGCCTGGCCGGCTCTTCTCAAGACCATCTCCAGGTATTGACGACAAGCTGACCACCACTAGACCCCGGCTCCCTGGTATCGTGTCGGGCAGAAGGTATGGCTGTTCACCCAGGATCTGCCCCTCTGGGTGGAGTCCCGCAAACTTTCCCTGGGTTTATTGGCCCTTTCCCCAACTCCAAGGTCATTGACCCCTCTGCTGTTCATCTTCTGTTGCCCTGTACCCTCCACGTCTCACAGCCCTTTGTCTCCTGTTTCTGCCTAACCCTGAGACTGCCTGCTGTTCTGTACCTTTTGACTCTGATCTGGATTACTGACCCCTGCCTGCCCTTGACCTGTCATTTTGCCTGCCCCTGTTCTAGTAATAAACGTTTGTTATTTCGACACTGTCTGCATCTGGGTCTTCCCTAAAATGTGATATGCAGCTCACGTCCAAAATGGTTCAAACTCTGAATCTCAACATGAGGTAGAGACAATGAAGTCACCTCCTGGACAATCACTGGTACAGCTGATTAGCTTTCCTCAGTAAAGTATCTAAAAATGCGAATTTAGGTGGGACCATTCTAGTACTCTCTTGAAACCATTGTATTCTACTATCATCACCCCATTGGGAACCTTCAACCCGGCTGGCTAGCCTATCTTCAAAGAATCATCTTCCAGAGCTAATGGAAGTAGAATTAACTCTGTAGTTCTGTTCAGGACTACACGAAAGTTACTGGATACCGGACGACTGCAGAGGAGAACAACAGTAGGAGACGTGTGGAGACCCCTTTTGGATAATCAGAGCCTTACACGCATGCCGCAAAAAGGCCCAACTCCCTTTCCAAGAAGGCCTGGTTCCGACAGAAATACATGAAGAACCAAGACATTCACATAAATACATTCAGGATTTGTTACTCAAAGAGGGCGGTGGTTCGTCTGCAAAGTATATGATTACTGCAAGAGTAGTTTCTAAATGTACCAAAGTACGATGTCTCTGTCCCTCTCTGCCCCCCCCCCCCATCTCTTTTGGAACAAGTCGCCATATTGTGTCAGACCGCTAGGGTCCTGTTTTTAGTGTATTATATGTGTATGTTTATCCTGTGTTACCATTTAGTTAACTAGTAAATTAATTATTAAACCAATTTGTGTAATACTGAATCATAAGTAAGGCTCAGGTTTTTGCAGATGCAGAAGGTTATGAGTGTTCAGAATGATGATATGATTTGAGATTATGATGAATAAGTTGACTGTTTATGGATGTGATAGTAAAGACCTTTAGAGTTTAATTCGGGAGATGATAATTCTTTAAAGAACCATTCTTGTGGTGCCCCCAATCTTAAAGAGTTAATTGTTACATTATTAATTTAATCGGGTAACAATTAAACATAGTTAGTTAATTAGATAAAGAACAGTAAAGTCGTGACATAAGTATACTGAACATTGGACAGGAAAACGGGCAACGCTCTCACACAATTAAAAATTCATAGTTTTAAAAGATTGATGTTTTTGCCTTTATTTATTTTTTGATTTGATTTGATTCAGAATAAGTATACAGAACAAAAATATCAATGCAAAATGCAACGATTTGAAAGATTTTACTGAGTTACAGTTCATATATGGAAATACATTCATTAGGCCCTAACCTATGGATTTTACATGACTGGGAAAAGAGATATGCATCTGTTGGTCACAAATACCGTCCCCCAAAAGGTAGGGGCATGGATCAGAAAACCAGCCAGTATCTGGTGTGACCACCATTTGCCTCATGCAGCGTGAGACATAGAGTGTATCAGGCTGTTGATTGTGGCCGGTGGAATGTTGTCCTACTCATCTTCAGTGGCTGTGCGAAGTTGATGGATATTGGTGACAACTGGAATACTCTGTTATACACGTCGATCTAGAGCATCCCAAATATGCTCAATTGGTGACATGTCTGGTGGGTATGGAAGAACTGGGACAATTTCATCTTCCAGGATTTGTGTGCAGATCCTTGCGACATGGGGCTGTGCATTATCATGCTGAAACATGAGGTGATGGCGGCGGATAAATGGCATGAAAATGGGCCTCAGGACCTTGTCTTGGTATTTCTGTGCATTTAAATTATCATCGATAAAATGCAATTGTGCTCATTGGCCATTGATTATGACATACCATAACCCCATTGCCACCATGGGGCACAACGTTGACATCAGAAAACCTCTCGCCCACACGGCGGTAGAGAAATGAACATTCAATTATTTGGCAACAGCTTTGGTGGATATTCCTGCAGTCAGCATGACAACTGCATGCTTCCTCAAAATTTGAGATATCTGTGGCATTGTGTTGTGTGACAAAACTGCACATTTTGAGTGGCCTTTGATTGTCCCCAGCACGTGTGTAAGGGTCATGATGTTTTTTAATTTGTATTTTTTTTTTATCAGCTTCTTGATATGCCACATCTGTCAGGTGGATGAATTATCTTGGCAAATGAAACATGTTCACTGACAGGGATGTAAATACATTTGTGCACAGAATTTGAGAGAAATAAGCTTTTTGTGCAAATGGAACATTTCTGTGATTTTTTTATTTCAGCAATGAAACATGGGACCAACACTTTACATGTTGTGCTTATATTTGTGTTCAGTGTAGTTCTTCCTACAAATAGTGTGGGTAGAGGGTGATATGGTAATGCCTAAGTAGGTGATTTGTTTCTTCACCAGGATCATGGTGATAGTTGCACGTTTGTTCAGTTTGCTTTATTTATATATCTGAGGAAGCCACATTTTTGCCAGCGGTTCAAGAGAGAGAGCAAATAGCATAGGGGAGGTAGGACAACCTTGTTTACATCCTTGTTGTATCATAAATGAATTAGAATGCTTAGTGCCAGTAGATACTGCATAACAGAATATGGATTCACATAAAGTACCAGTCAAAAGTTTGCCAACACCTACTCATTCAAGGGTTTTTCTTTATATTTTACTATTTTCTACATTGTAGAATAATAGTGAAGGCATCAAAACTATGAAATCACACATATGGAATCATGTAGTAACCAAAAAAGTGTTTAAAAAAATCAAAATGTATTTTATATTTGAGATTCTTCAAAGTAGTCACACTTTGCCTTGATGACAGCTTTGCAACAAACTTGTTAATAATTTTCTGTAGGCGCATTGCTATAACTTTGGTAGACATCTTCATTTATGTTAAACTGATTGGAAGAAAATTAGCACAATTTGTGAGGTATTTTCCTTTCTTAGGGATTAGGGTTATAATTATTGTATTGATGTGTCTGTGGAATTGTCCATTTTCAATAGCAGTGTGAAATGATTCCTATATGTCCGGCCGGCCAGACCTTCCTATCTGGTTGACCGGTTCTATCTGGCCGTCCGGCCGACTGAACAAATTTGGTTGACCCTACCGAGCTATCCTGCCTGCCGGCAGACGGGACCCCCACATCTGGCGGGCCAGAGCTACTTGTCTGGCAGGCCGACTGAACTTATCTGACCGGCCTCCCGGGTGGCGCAGTGGTTAAGGGCACTGTACTGCAGCGCCAGCTGTGCCATCAGAGACTCTGGGTTCGCGCCCAGGCTCTGTCGTAACCGGCCGTGACCGGGAGGTCCGTGGGGCGATGCACAATTGGCCTAGCGTCGTCCGGGTTAGGGAGGGCTTGGTCGGTAGGGATGTCCTTGTCTCATCGTGCACCAGCAACTCCTGTGGCAGGACGGGCGCAGTGCGCGCAAACCAAGGTTGCCAGGTACAGTTGGATGTGGACTGTGTTAAGAAGCAGTGCGGCTGGTTGGATTGTGTATTGGAGGACGCATGACTTTCAACCTTCGTCTCTCCCGAGCCCGTTGTAGCGATGAGACAAGATAGTAGCTACTACAACAATTGGATGCCACGAAATTGGGGAGAAAAAGGGGTAAAAGTTCAACAGAAAAACACACAAAAAAAATAACTTATCTGACCGGACCAATCGGGCCAGCCCTAGCTATCCGACCGGCCAGATAGTTTGTTCATCTGGTAGGCCGGACCTAGCCATTTGTACCTAAATATATGATCAAACATCTCTGGAGAGAACTAAAAACAGCTGTGCAGCAGCGCTCTCCATACAACCTGACAGAGCTTGAGAGGATTTGCAGAAAAAAATGGGAGAAACTCCCCAAATACAGGTGTGCCAAGCTTGTAGCTTCATTCCCAAGAAGACTCAAGGCTGTAATCACGGCAAAAGGTGCTTCAACAAAGTACTGAGTAAAGGGTCTGAATACTTATGGAAATGTGGTATTTCATTTTTTTTAATGCATTTGCTAAAATGTCTAAAAACCTGTTTTTGTCATTATGTCATAATTTAATACATTTTAGAATAAGATGTGGAAAAGGTCAAGGGGTCTGAATACTTTCCGAATACACTGTAGATGACTTTATCTTATAGGTCCTAGATGTCTGAGGGCATACAAGGTACCAAATGTTGCACCAAATGCCGACTTGTTTTCTGATCCACACCACTACATGTTTTTCAATGTATCTGTGACTAACAGATGCATATCTGTATTCCCAGTCATGTGAAATCCATCAATTAGGGCTTAATTTATTTATTTCAGTTTACTGATATATGTATATAAACTGTAACTCAGTAAAATCTTTAACATTTTTCATGTTGTGTTTCTATTTTTGTTCAATATACACTGGAGTTGCTTACCATGACGACATGCAATGTTCCTGAGCGGCCCAGTTACATAAATCGGCTTGAAAATCTATGGTAATTCTTGAAAACGGCTGTCTAGCAATGATCAACAACAAACTTGACAGAGCTTGAAGAATTTTTTCAAGAATAATGTGCAAATATTTTACAATCCAGGTGAGCAAATCTCTTAGAGATTTACCCAGAAAGACTCACAGCTGTAATCACTGCCAAAGGTGATTCCAACATGTATTGACTCAGGTGTGTGAATACTTATGTAAATTAGATATTTCTGTATACATTTGGATACATTTCTAATAACAAAGGTGATTCCAACATGTATTGACTCAGGTGTGTGAATACTTATGTAAATTAGATATTTCTGTATACATTAATAACACATTTTCACTTTGTCATTATGGGGTATTGTGTGTAGATTGGTGAGACAAAAAATGTATTTAATCCATTTTGAATTCAGGCTGTAATACAACAAAATGTGGAATTAGTCAAGGGCAATTAACCCTTTCTGAAGGCACTGTACATACAGTACATTGATTCAAAAATCATTGTTGGAGTACATGCTTTCTATCACGTGATGTGAAATGTGTGAGTCACACATTTTCTGAATGAATAAAGAGGATTAAAAACATCCAGAGTTAACTACCACAGTAAGCAAATATATCCCTCATGCAATCTTAGTCACTTCCTAGCACATTATATATATATATATTTAATTGAACCTTTATTTAACTAGGCAAGTCAGTTAAGAACAAATTCTTATTTACAATGACGGCCTACACCGGCCAAACCCAGACGACGCTGGGCCAATTGTGCACCGCCCTATGGGACTCCTAACCACGGCCAGTTGTGATACAGCCTGGACTCGAACCAGAGTGTCTGTAGTGACGCCTCTAGCACTGAGATGCAGTGCCTTAGACCGGTGCGCCACTTTGGAGCAGTGGTCATTCATTTTAAAATTCAGCTCAACTCTTGAGGCTACAGAACAAATCATACGTTCAGTATTTCATTTGTCCCTTCCTTTGCATGATGAATTCAGTCTGGTGTAGGTGGGGAATACAAAACGGTTGGAGTCCATTTTATTCATAGATCAGTGCTATAATATATTTGAGCAGAGGTCTGATTCTAGTAGACTTCAGGGCTTTGAGATTAGATTTTGTTGAAGGACAAACAATACATTCTTTATGTAATGAGACATCATATTAATGTCCCCACAGAAGTTAATATTAGCGGAGGTAACATCCAAGGACAAGAACTTCCCACTGTTAGGATAGGAATATAAAGATAATAACTTGAAGAACAAACATCTGGGGACTACCAGAAGGACAGGCACAAAGCACAACAGCTACTTTATCAAGAAGCCGTTGAAGCATCAAAAAAATAACGGGAATCGCCACGTAATGACGATACATAATACATTAAAACAACAGAAACCCATTATTAAGCATATGCATAATTAACATTAGCCATGTTTGCCACTTGAATAAAGCATTGTCCTTACCCTAATTGTAATGATAAATGGTGACTGGGGAATGAGGCAGTTAGAACAGAAAACCTTGTACTACAAGTGTCCATGCCCTCAAAACCCTATCTATTCTCTTCTAACTTCTACAAGGCTTTTCCTAAGCCATCATCTGAGTGTCTTTAATTAATGTGTGTTCTCCCTCACGCACCAAGACCTATCAGCAACTCCTGGAGAAGTGAGAGCAGGAGTGTATATGATGTAAAAGCAGAGAGGGTGAGGATTGAGGAGATGGATTTTACTGCTGCCTGTACAGTATGTCACACATGGTCATGGCTATCTAATGCACTGGTATGTATCTAGGCTATAGAGAAGCAGCACACACAGTAGGCTGATGTATGTAAAGAAGGCAACTGCGGTGAGTAAGACAAAGCAGAAGACAAATGACTGTATGCACGTCATTACAGTATGACAGGCAGAGAAGTGGGAACGATGAGTTATCACACCATACTGATTCACCATTCTGGACATCAAACAGTCTTCTTTTGTTGTCATGTGTGACCCACTGTGTCTGTGTTAGAAAGTCATATTTTCCCCTGCTTCGTGACTGCTGTGTTTCCTTTATCAACAAAGCCAAACAAACCACAAAATAATTAAAATGCAACTACCCCCACTGTTCATTTCCATTAGGAGGAAATCAAGAGGATTCAGATAGACATGGCATCTTGGGAGTAATGCAGGGGAGGCCTTTGCATTGAGTCTCCTTTTATGAGATCATAATCGTTTCTTCGCCTGGAAACCTCACAGGGAGAAGGCTTTTATTCCAAAGGTCTCCTTCACAGACACTCACTTCCCCCACACAATACACCATGGGGCTCAGCCTTGGGCGTCATCAATGCTGCTATCCTATTCTCCACAGCCTTCAGGCAAACACAAGGGCGGACGGGCGGACGGACGGACAGACGGACGGGCGGACGGACGGACGGAAGGACAGACAGAGAGATAGAGAGACCTGTTATTACGGTTGAAGCAGGCTGAGAAGAATAGAGGTAGATGCAGCCAAGTTTAAGGCCTAGTTATTCTCCCTCCAGCCACGCAGACTTATATATTGTAAATAATACATCTCTGAAAATTCATGCTTTCCTTTGTTTGAGCATGTATTGTAAGGAACAGAGTGTAGGTGGTAATTTAATAGACATTGTGACCTCCAGACATTGTGGTAAAAGAACATTGTACTATGGTCATTATTAAATCCTAATTGGATGTTCTGTTGTGCATTTGCGTTTATGCTTACGCAAGCGCACATGTCAAGGGAAGGAAATCAAGTATCCTGGCAGATTACAACTTGTTCAGAATGAGTCTGACGTAGTCAGGTAATTTTCAGGTCAATGCCTGGAGGTCAGTCAGAATTGGTGTTGAGGGAGTCTGTAGTGATTTCACTACCAGTCACTGTCTTCCACTATTGTAGTGGCGGTAGGTATGAAGAAGTATACTTCATAGCTATGTTATCAATGGAGGAGCTAACCTCATGACAGAAGTACTCTAAGTATTAGACCAGTCGTACATGGTGTGATTGTGGTTCATGACTTCTAATACCTTTTCTCCTGAATGGATTGTTCTATTCATTAGTGGCGTGTGTAACCATTGGAAGAGTGCAATGGAGATTCCCTTCCCCGTGTTGCACTCTGAGTGACTCCTATGTTGCAATTATCAAAAGCAATTTAACTTGTGAGGTTACTAATCCTCTTACTGAGTGTTGCTGGACTGACTGTGGTATTGGTACGGGTGCTCAAGGGGTCCAGTTGTCCTACAGATTTATTCTGAAATGTTATCCTACAGGAATACATGATTTGAGCATTTTACTAGTTGTCTTGTAGTGACTACTACACATAGCAAGGAATGATTATTGTTGACGTCGAGGTCTGTCAGTCACCACCGCGTCCGCGTGTGGCAACCTCTTCAGTACCTGCAAACTGAGACGAGGATATCGGTCTGTGATATCGCATAAGTGTTTCACCAGTGGTAGTCATCGGGTCAGTTGCTGGACTGACGCCATTAGTGTCATTGTAAGGGGTGACAGTCCCCCACAAAGCGGAAGGTGTGTCATCGGAAGCAGAGTATACTCTGCGCATCAATGTTTTTCTTGCTGAGACGGCCGCAGTGCTTGCGGAAGTGTCCGAAGGGCAATAGAAGTTCATCTCAACTACCGTATTGCATGACTGCAAGGAGGGAAGTTGCTCATTCACAGAGACAGCTGGCTCGAAATCATGAAAAGAATGGTCAATCAGATTGGCTGACGGAATGTGTCGAGATATCGTAATATCTCCTTAGATCGGATTCTGCACCAAGTGTTTCCTAAACGTCTTTTTCCCAAGGGGTGCTTTTGACAGATACCCCTCGTGAATGACTGCAGCTAGCGTTAGGGGTAGACAGTGTGGTCGGTGGAGAAGGCACTGTAGCCTGTGACCATACCTGGTTGGTTTTCCAATCCATCAATGGGAGTAACCGATCCATCAAGTCTGCTCCAAGTAGCAGAAGTACAGTTTCGAGGCTGGTAACATACACAGGGTGGGCGAGCGATACGTCCTTGAAGTGTAGTTTCAGCATGACTCTCAATGTGAGAGGCGAGGTAGTCTGTGTGACCCCACGAATTGAGAGATGAGTGATATTGTCGCACCCGAATCAAATAGCGCATGACAAGTTAAGCAGTCCTCCAGGACTGTTTCCAGGTATGGGCGTTTCGATTCGTGTTTAGTGGACATATTCCCCACAAAGTGGAGTGGTCGTTCGCAACGATGTAATGTGTCAATTCTGTTCAAGGTGGAAGCAGATCGACTTTTCAGATTTTGAGTGGGCTTGGCTTTAACGAAACGATTTACCTTTTTCTTCACAACCTTTGTATCAGAGTCTATAGACAAAGCCCGTGGGCTTGTTTCTTGATCAAGTGGGCCCTGGATAGGGTCCATCTGGATATCATAACAAATGACTTGAGTGTGACCTGAATAATTTTTCATGAACGAATATAGTAGGGCACACGTCAGCGGTCAATGATTTCACACGCTGAAATCAAACGGAACTACCTGGGACGGGACTTCCGTTCCACAAGGCGGAGGAATTTCAACGTAGCACAAGAAAACAAAATGGCTCTTTTCCCTTGTTAGCTTTAGCATCTCATCCAAGCTAAACCCTCCCTTGTGCCTGAAAATGCAGCACATAGGATTCCCTTGGAAAGGGAAAGGTTTTAATTATAACGTATTATGTTCAAACCTTTTTCAGCGTTTTTTGACAATGTTTTCACCGGAACACGCGGCAAACAACGAAATGCACCGTGGTCTACTCGTGAAGAAACAGAGATAATTATCGCTGGTCAAGCCTATATCGGCTGGCTCTTTGTCCTCGCTCGAGAAATTAATAATGACCGAGCCTACCCGCGTCTGAAACGCAGGAGCCAGAAATAGCCCCGCTATATTTCTCAGATTTCTATAATTAGCTTTCTCAGCACTTATACAGAAATGTATTTGCTTACGTTACCTACTGACTACGTCAGAGAACAACACAGAGGCGGGGAATCCTCAGCACACACACACCCAATAATGCTTGTCTCTATCACTCCAAAAATGTGTATGATAAACTTGGTATATAATGTAATCTGCTTTTCAATTTTATACAGGCTGAATCAAAATTAAAGCCTCATTCTATTTCAGATTCCTCACAGGGGGCACCAATAATGTTGGTCTTTGGCTATACCAGATTAAGTTATATGACATGCTATTCTATAAAATAATTTCTCCGTAATTAATATTACCTGATTGATCTAATCATGTAAATGTAATTAACTAGAGAGCCAGGGCACCACGAAATAATATTTATAGAGCTGTTATCTTCCGAATAAACTCTTAAAGACCTAGTAATATTTTACATCAATAGCAGTCAATATTAATCCTCACCTTAATTCAGTCTCATCTGAAAGTTGTAAATTCTTGGTTATCTGCACGAACCCTGGCTAACAAGTTGAATCAGCAATACAAAATTGGGTTTAATTATTTATTTGCTAAATACCTAACTAATCACACAGAATTACACATACACATAATTAATCATAACGTGATTACAAATGACGTCATAAAGGAAAACGTCCCGAGCGGGCGGAACAGATATGACAGCTGGTTACACAAAAGAAAAGGGCTGGGCTTCAGTGAAAGAGCGGGAAGACTGAGGGACATAAGGAGAAGCTGTGCTATTGTAAATACAGTATCTTCTGCATTCTAAATTACTGCCCATTTGGAAAAGGAAAATGCAATAAATATTTACTCTGAGCTGCGCTTCACTAGGTTGGTGATAGATGGAAGGCTGTGTTGCCCAACCGAGTCCTTTGTCCTTTGAAGAATGTCTCTGCTGGTAAATTGAATACGTTGTAGTAACGTCGTTGTGTGGTAGACGGGATACTCTGTCTGTTCCTTCCTAACCTGCATTTGCAGCTGCTGTTGCTAACTCAACGGCAAGGAGGTATCACTTCTGTAGTGAATAAGAGTTCAAAGTTCATACCATTCGCAACCAAAGCTCACGCTGACGTTGGCTTCGTTCTGTAGTTATTATCTGAACCATTCTGACATTGGACCGTCGTCCTCACATCCTCAGAACAGTAGGTTATATTGTCTTCAAGGCTTTATATAGGAAGGGAGAAGAGGGAGTGTTTTTCATAGTTTACAACCCATGTCTCTTCACGTGGGCAGGCCACTGAGTCGGGCTTAATTTACTAATGAAAACCCAATTCTCACATTTTAGAATCTAAAATCACATTTCATCCCATCACAAAAAATGTCATATTCAAACATTTAAATTGAACAACAATTCCATGAGAATCCGATAACTCTGATGTGTAGACTTTCCACTGTAGAGTTTATGTCATCTTATCATTGATGAGAATGTCTCAGATGACAACCGAACTGACATCATATTCATTAAGTACCACCGCATATGTTAAATTGGTCGGATTACCAGGGTATAGTTTATTTCCCCCCACCTTCTGATGTTCCCAGAATCTCTATTTTAACCAAAGGGTTTGCAAATGTAACATCAGTAGGGTAGAGAGAGGAAAAAGGGGAAAAGAGGTATTTATGACTGTCATAAACCTACCCCCCAGGCCAAAGTCATGACACCAGTCATCAGTCAAAATGAGGATGTCTTGCACCTAAAATCTGCTCCTACATTTGTAAAGGATGTCAAGCTGCTTGCTTAGCGAGTACCACTTGTTCCCCATTCGGCCCATACTGTACCTGGCGTGAACTCGGGAGCTCTGCCTTGACAAACACACTTGACCTCCATCCTCAAGCGTTTTAGCCAACTGTGTCACCTCAAAAGCTAGCTAATGAAGTTTCACACATCCCCATGTGCCACACATTCATCACAGTCATCAGCAACAGCGCAAGTCTGACATCAATGTGTGTACGATAATGATGATAATTTAATGTCAGTTTAAAATATATATACACAAAACATAAACATACCGTTTTGTTGGTTTTGACACTCTTATGTAGGTGTCATAACCAGCCATAAAATAACTACCGTTGTAGGTTTTGTGGGTTTTTACACTTTTATGTAGGTGTCATAACCAGCCATAAAATAATGCAATATGTGTCATAACGGGTCTAAATATATGTGTCATGACAGTGATATGACCATATTATAATAGGTTATGACAAGTTATGTCAGCTGTTGTGACATGGTTATGACTGTGGCATAATGTGTTGTGACGCTGGGTGTCAAGTAAAGTGTTACAGTAATGCTACAGTAATACAACCCAGTCACTACAAATACATGTGGAATTCACCTTTTAACAGGTCATTAATATCCACAGAGTGGTCTAATCTTGCTTCTGATTTACCTATGAGCTGTACACATTTCCTCCACAGAAAACAATAGGCTAAAGGGCAAGCACAAATGAAATCATGGTAATAAAGAACACACAGAGAGAGAGAGGGGCTAGATCTCAACGGGCTGGGTGATGAGGGCGAGGCAGTGGACTGCCGGTTGTTTGCTCCACAGCGAATGTCAAGCACTGTAGCAGCAGCCGCCACTGAGTCACAGAGGTGAAATTAATGTCAGGCTCGGGAGACGACTCACAAGGCTCTGTGGACCAAACACCAGCCATAACACGAAATCAAGAAGTTCAGACAACATCAGATAATAAAATACCATCACTGTACCCTGTCACAGTGAATAGGCCTGTGTCTTCTCACAGACAAAGATTCAACAGTAAAGGAGAACAAGTTTAATTTACAATCCTTTACTTCAAAAGAGAGAATTTCACGTGATGCACTTAGAAGTTCTTTGTTTGTGTTGTGCTCTGTCAATGTAACTATAGCCTCCCTGTGCTGTATGTGTCTGTGGTACACAGAGCAGTGTGGTGGCACCTGCTCCGGCCTTCTTCACAGCAGCTCCACAGGTCTAGTCTGGCCCTGCAGGACAGTCTTATGAGGAAGACACAGGTACAGATGAGATTTGGTTGGTGTCTCATCAATAAGCCATCATCATACACACGAAGCTGCCGCTATCCTATGACTCACAAAGACAGCTGCACTGGGTGCCATGGATGGCATGCAGCAAATGTCTTTGTTGTCATTACAAGTTTGTCTCTGCCCTCTTTGACACCTCTTTCATGCAGAGTGCAAATATGAAATGGCACCCTCGTGTACTTTTGGGCATACAGGGAACGGTACCATTTCAGACAGCTGACAAATGACAGGCTATGTTAGGATTCTTGGTGGATAACCTTTGGATGAGCCCTGTCAGGATATTAACGTCTCTCCAGTTATAGTCTCCACTGGCTGGCTTGCCAACTTTGCAAAATCTGACTCAACTCCTAAAATACATCTTTGAGTGCTGTAGCCGAGGAGGAGAAATCTGACCTAAATTAAAAAGATGGTCAGTATTTGCAAAGGAAGTAATACATAGGTTTATTATTTGAAGTCACAATGGACATGTTTCGTGAAGGATGGACTCCTAGGACTCCAGTACACAGACAGGAGGTGGGGGCACTGCAGTATAGTAGGTGGTGGTAATGCACCATAATGGTGAATGCCAATCGCCAATAAACCCCACAGAACAAGAGGTGGGCTAGCTAGCTGGTAGCTAGCTAGGACAACGGTACACAGTGTCCTTCTCCCCTGTCTGTCAGGCACTGTTTTCCTGCAGATCTGTTAACAACGGCACTGGGTGCTAGATAGTTAGCTAGCTAGTTACTTTGTTAGGATTCCGGTACACATCAAGTGGGATAGGTAGCTAGTTAACTTGCTATCAATATCTAAGACATCGGTAGACAGTGACCTTTGCCCTGCCTGTCAGGCACTGGTTTCCTGCAGTTCTGTTAATGACGGTAAGGGATGTTTGGCAAGCGGGAGCAAAAGACACTGTATACTAGCTAGCTAATTAGTTAGCTAACTAACTAGATAGAACTCCGATACACAGCAGGCGGGATAGATAGCTAGCTAGCACACCGGTAGACAGTGTACATTCGTGGCCAAAAGTTTTGAGAATGACACAAATATTAATTTTCACAAAGTCTGCTGCCTCAGTTTGTATGTTGGCAATTTGCCTATACTCCAGAATGTTATGAAGAGTGATCAGATGAATTGCAATTAATTGCAAAGTCCCTCTTTGCCATGCAAATGAACTGAATCCCCAAAAAACATTTCCACTGCATTTCAGCCCTGCCACGAAAGGACCAGCTGACATCATGTCAGTGATTCTCTCTTTAACAGAGGTGTGAGAGTTGACGAGGATAAGGCTGGAGATCACTCTGTCATGCTGATTGAGTTCGAATAACAGACTGGAAGCTTCGAAAGGAGGGTGGTGCTTGGAATCATTGTTCTTCCTCTGTCAGCCATGGTTACCTGCAAGGAAACACGTGCCGTCATCATTGCTTTACACAAAAAGGGCTTTACAGGCAAGGATATTGTTGCCAGTAAGACTGCACCTAAATAAACCATTTATCGGATCATCAAGAACTTCAAGGAGAGCGGTTCAATTGTTGCGAAGAAGACTTCAGGGCAACTTAGAAAGTCCTTCAAGCGCCACCTAAAGTTGATTCAGCTGCAGGATCGGGGCACCACCAGTACAGAGCTTGCTCAGTAATGGCAGCATCCAGGGGTGAGTGCATCTGCATGCACAGTGAGGCGAAGACTTTTGGAGGATGGCATAGGGCAGCAAAGAAGCCACTTCTCTCCAGGAAAAACATCAGGGACAGACTGATATTCTGCAAAAGGTACAGGGATTGGACTGCTGAGGACTGGAGTAAAGTCATTTTCTCTGATTAATCCCCTTTCCGATTGTTTAGGGCATCCGGAAAAAAGCTTGTGCGGAGAAGACAAGGTGAGCGCTACCATGAGTGTCACGCCCTGGTCGAAATATATTATGTTTATTCTTCATTTATTCGGTCAGGCCAGGGTGTGACATGGGTTATTGTGGTGTGTTTTTGTCTTGGGGTTTTGTGGGATGTCTAATGTAGTCTATGGCTGCCTGAGGCGGTTCTCAATCAGAGTCAGGTGACTATCGTTGTCTCTGATTGGGAACCATATTTAGGCAGCCATATTCTTTGAGTGTTTCGTGGGTGATTGTTCCTGTCTCTGTGTTTATGTTTCACCAGACAGGCTGTATAGTTTTTCACGTTTCCGTCTGTTGTTTTTGTATAGTAGTTATTTTCATTGTCTAGTCATTCTCATCAATAAACATGAGTAACCATCACGCTGCATTTTGGTCCGCTCCTCCTTCAACAGAAGAACGCCGTTACAATGAGTCCTGTGTCATGCCAACAGTAAAGCATCCTGAGACGTGTGGGGTTGCTTCTCAGCCAAGGAAGTGGGCTAACTCACAATTTTGCCTAAGAACACAGCCATGAATAAAGAATGGTACCGACACATCCTCCGAGAGCAACTTCTCCCAACCATCCAGGAACAGTTTGGTGACGAACAATGCCTTTTCCAGCATGATGGAGCACCTTGCCAAAAGGAAAACGTTATAACTAAGTGGCTTGGGGAACAAAACATCGATATTTTGGGTCCATGGCCAGGAAACTCCCCAGACCTTAATCCCATTGAGAACTTGTGGTCAATCCTCAAGAGGCGGGTGGACAAACAAAACCCCACAAATTCTGACAAACTCCAAGCATTGATTATACAAGAATGGGCTGCCATCAGTCAAGGTGTGGCCCAGAAGTTAATTGACAGCATGTCAGGGCGGATTGAAGAGGTCTTGAAAAAGAAGGATCAACACTGCAAATATTGACTCTGCATCAACTTGATGTAATTGTCAATAAAATCATTGTAATTATACTTCAGTATTCCATAGTAACACCTGACAAAAAATATCTAATGACACTGAGGCAGCAGACTTTGTGGAAATTAATATTTGTGTCATTCTCAAAACGTTTGGCCACGACTGTACTTCGCCCCTGCCTCTCCGCACTGCTTTCCTGCAGCTCTGTTAAAGACGACGTTAATATCAAAGTGTATATCAAAAATGACACACATGCATGAAGTTGCCGTGCTCGAGGGAGGGTGTTCATGCAGTAACCAAAGGAATGCTCAATGTGTGTGTGTGGGGGGGAGACTTACAATTTCATTAGTGTTAAAGTACCGGTAGCTCATTATTTTTCATTGCCTTTTGCTCTCAGTTTGATGCCTTCACGTGGACATCTAAATTTGACTTATTGGCCTGAATCTTCTTGATACAGCCTCCAGCATCCAATTGCTTTTTTTGTCACAAAAATTGCCTCTACAGTAAGAACATGATTACTCCGAATAGTGCCTGGAGTAACTTTTTTTGTTTTACAGTAAGGGCTCAAACTCTTAAAAGGTGCAATATGTAGAAATGCGAATAGTTTGACTAATTTGTGGGAAAACAAGCAAGTGTAGGGAATCATTGTAAATCAAATTAATCCTATTTTATTTGTCACGTGCCGAATACAACAGGTGTAGACCTTACTGTGAAATGCTTATTTACAAGCACTTAACAAAATATTTACTAAATAAACATTTTTATTTTATTTTTATGTAATCAAAAAGTAAGAAGAAAATTACAAGGGGTACCGGTACAGAGTCAATGTGCGGGGGTACAGGTTAGTCGAGGTAGTTTAGGTAGGAGTAAAGTGACTATACATAGATAAAACAGCGAGTAGCAGCGAGGGGAGGTGGGGGGAGGGGGTGTTCAATGTAAATAGTCCTGGTGGCCATTTGATTAATTGTTCAACAGTCATGGCTTGAGGTTAGATGCTGTTAAGGAGACTTTTGGACCTAGACTTGGTGCTTCGGTACCGCTTGCTGTATGACTTGGGTGACTAGAACCTTTTGAGGATCTGGGGACCCATGCCACATCTTTTTTTTTGTAGGTCCCAAGAAACAAACAGATCTTCTGTTGAATCTAACAATTAATATTTATGGTTGTACAGTCGTCTCAAATAAAACTGACCTGGGGGTTACTGTTACGAATCCCTTTTGGCCCGACAGTCTAGGGGGGATGGTAATGAGACTCGTAACATAACTCATGCAAATTATTATTGTGACAAAGGAAAAGTGTGAACGAAATAAGCACGACAACTGAAATCTACCGTCAAACTCTAGGTTTATTTATAAACACACGGTAATGGGGGGAGCAGGAAAAGGGGCTGAGCTGGACCCAAGGAAAGAAACAATAAGTATTCAAAAACACCCCTAAGCTAGACTAGCCTACTTTAACAACAGCTAACTAACTAACCAAAAATACAGTGGGTGGTCCGCCCAGTTCTAACTAGTGTATTTAACAAAGTTCACCTACGGGTAGTGTATGCCCATGGGCGACTTGTCTTGGTTTCCCCCTTTTCCCACCAGCAACAAAACACAAACACCATAACCAAAAACAATACTCACAGGTGATGACAAAGTGCTATGAGGTGCTTAAACAAAAGAGGTTACGACACAAAGCGAGAGTGAAACAGAGACCTACAGACATGGCATTTACAGAGAGATTGAGCTGAGCTCTAGAACAAACAAATGATGGGGTTTTTAAACCATGGGGAAGGAACTGTGATAGGTCAGGAAATAGGTGTGTCTTCTGATTGATGATTGATTGTTGACTGATTGGGGAGTGATGATTTTCACCTGTGAGGGGAGAAGGAGAGAAAAGAAACACACACACAGAATACACACACACACACAGGATAACTGTATCCGTAACACTCCCACCCTTAAAAGAGCAACCCTAGGGGTTGCGACTACAGTATTTCAATGAATACTTCCAACAAAGCAACAACCTTGCAAAACATGCAGAAATCATATTCACACACGAGACAAAGCATCATCAGAACCCTTTGTGGCGGATCTCCAAATTATAATTTTGTACAATCAGCGCCCAACGCATAAGGCGCTGGTTCTGGTTGTACATTCAGTGGAGAAAAACTAAGGGGTTATGGTCAGTATATACAATCACGGGTAGGGCACTGGAACCAATATATACTTCAAAGTATTGCAGAGCCAACAACAAAGCAAGAGCTTCTTGTTCTATTGTCGCATAGTTTGTTTGACATTTATTACATTTACGTGAAAAATAACCAACGGGATGATCCACTCCACTCTTGTCCTGCTGCAGTAGAACAGCACCAGCACCTCTGGCACTAGCATCTACCTCAAGTTTGAACGGTTGTTCAAAATCAGGAGCAGCAAGTACAGGTGTACTACATAAGAGTGCTTTCGCTGATTCAAAAGCTCTCTTACAATCAGGGGACCACACAAATGATCTAGCCGGACTAAGCAAATCGGTCAATGGAGCAACTACCGCAGAGAAATTTTTACAGAAGCTACGGTAGTAGCCAACCAACCCTAAAAAGCGGCGTAGCTCTCGTCTGGTGGTAGGTGCAGGGAATGCAGTTATAGCCAAGACCTTGGCATTAACAGGGCGCACCTGTCCATGGCCAACCTCTTTACCGAGATAGGTAACAGTAGCCTTCCCAAACTCGCACTTTGCCAAGTTCACGGTTAGAGAAGCAGCTGCCAACCGTTCACATACTACCCTTATCGAGTCAACATGATCTGACCACTCAGACGAATAAATCACTAGGTCATCAAGGTATGCACTACAATTAGGAACACCAGCTAATACGGAGTTAACCAGTCATTGGAAGGTGGCTGGTGCATTTCGCATCCCAAAAGCCATGACTGAGTACTGTAGGAAGTTGTCTGGGGTCACAAAGGCAGAAATCTCAGAAGCACGTGAAGTTAATGGAACCTGCCAGTAACCTTTTAAGAGGTCTAACTTAGTTACATACTTAGCAGCACCAATAGTGTCGATACAGTCGTCCAGTCGGGGTAACGGGAACGAATCTGGCATAGTGACAGAATTTACCTTTCGATAATCCGTACATAACCTGGACGTACCATCAGGTTTAGGAACCAAAATGCAAGGAGAACTCCAAGGGCTTGAACTTGGCTTAGCCAGGTCATTCTCCAACAAATATCTGACCTCATCCCTCATTATCTTCCTCTTGGAAGCGTTGATACGATATGGGTGTTGCTTGATAGGTGTAGCATTTCCAACATTAATGTCATGTTCCAACACATTTGTGCGAGTAGGAACGTCATTAAAGAGACATGGAAAACTGTGTAGTAGCCTCACAATATCATTGGCCTGTCCATCCGTTAAATGAACCAGACCGGATTGGATAGACAGCAGCATTTCTGAGTTGGGCAATCTAACACACTGCTGCTGAGTATTGCGCAACTCCAAGCCATCAACATCATCAATATGACAGTCCACTATCATAGCAGTAGTAGCAGAGGAGACAGCAGTACCTTCCTCTGTTTTTGAACTCTCTAACTGTGTGATGGGTCGGGTGTGGTAAGCTTTCAACATGTTAATGTGACACACACGAGATTGGCGTTGTCTATCAGGAGTTTGAAGCACATAGTCAGTTTCACTTATTTTCTTTTCAATTAAATAAGGACCCGAGAAACGAGCTGACAGTGAAGATCCTGGAACAGGTAATAACACCAGTACTTGGTCACCTGGCTGTAGTGGACGAGAAACAGCCTCTTTATCATAGTGTCTTTTCATGCTCCTCTGTGAGGAAGACAGAGCTTCCTTTGCGAGAGCACAAGCTTGGTGTTGGCGCTCACGAAAGCGACTAACGTAGTCCAACACATTCTCATCTCTGGTACACAACTCTTGGGACAAGAACTGTTCTTTAAGGACTTTCATTGGTCCTCTCATTGTGTGAACAAACACCAGTTCAGCCGGGCTGAAACCTAGGGACTCCTGCACAGTTTCACGAGCAGCAAACAAAACTAGAGGAACTCCCTCATCCCAATCTTTCTCAGATTCCAAACAATATTTACGTAGCATAGACTTCAGTGTCTGATGCCATCTTTCAAGTGCACCCTGAGACTCTGGGTGATAGGCGCTTGACACACGGTGCGTAATTGACAAGGATTTTAACACCTGCCTGAAGAGCTTGGATAGGAAATTGGTACCTTGATCGCTTTGTACCACCCTAGGTAACCCGAATGTCGTGAAGAATTTTATTAAGGCTTTACTCACTACCGGGGCTGTAATCCTTCTCAGAGGAATGGCCTCGGGGTATCTTGTAGCCATACACATTATCTTTAACAAAAACTGGTTACCCGATTTTGTCTTCGGTAACGGTCCGACACAATCAACCACCACATGCTCGAATGGTTCACCTATGACAGGTATGGGACAAAGAGGAGCGGGAGGAATAACCTGATTTGGTTTTCCTGTTATCTGACATGTGTGGCATGTCCGACAGAACTGAGCCACATCTTGTTTTAAACCCGGCCAAAAGAAATGTCGAAGGATCCGATCATAAGTTTTTGTGATTCCTAAATGACCAGACCACTGGTGATCATGAGCAAGGGATAACACATTTTGTCAAAAGGCTGTAGGAATTACTATTTGGTAAACAGCATTCCAATCTCCATCCGCGTCAACATGGGATTTCCATTTACGCATGAGGAGATTACCATCAATGAAGTAAGCCACGTTCTTCTTCTTTACATCTTCCAATGAGACAACACTAGAAAAACATTTAGCAAGCTTGTTGTCAACCTTTTGGTTAGCAATCAGCTGCTCACGAGTGACTGGTAACTGTATTGCATCAGCAATAAGTTCAACGTTCTTTGATTCTTTCCTAGGCTGTTTGTCAGAGGTGATCAGTTTCTCAGAGGTATCACACAATCCATCCTCTTGATCAACCTCTTTGAACAGAACAGTGTTCGACAAATCTATCTCATCACCCTCTTGTCGTGCCTGAGCACGAGTGACAGCACAAGCGGGGAACACATGTGGATAATTCTGTGCCAGCTCATTCGAGAGAGAGTGGTCACTTTTATCCAATACGGGTACTACCTTTCCTCCGGCAATATCGTTACCCATTATGAAGGTCACACCTTTCACTGGCAACATAGGGCGTACCCCCACTCTGAATATTCCACTGATTAACTCAGAGTGTACTTTCACACAGTGCAATGGCACTGGGACAAAACCCATTTCAATACCCTGCACTAACACACTGGAACCACAGTATGTATCGTCAGATAAGGGCAACACATCAGACAATATAAACGACTGCGCCGCACCAGTATCTCTAAGGATTTTAACCGGTCGTTGAGACGCTTCGTCATTCGTTAGGGACACAAACCCCTCGAAAATGAATGGTTCATAACTGCGGTCGGGGACTGAGACTTTCAAACTACAGTTACCCTGAGGCACCTGTTTTGTTGCAGACCTCACAACCGTACGAATTAGAGCAACACCTGTTGGTGGCTTGGTACGAAGAGGCATCCCTTGTTTGCGTTTAAGCAGGAAGCAATCATTAATCATATGTCCTACTTTATGACAATAGAAACATGGACGCTCATTCTTCTGGCGTGCTTGACATACTACTGCTGGCCGACTAGGACTAAAGGTAGGAAACTCAGTGGCTCTACTCTCAGTTTGAGCCGAAAACACACTCTTGTGCGTCAACACAAACTCGTCTGCCAACACAGACGCTTCTGCCAGGGAGGATACTTTCTGTTCGTTTAGGTAAACTACAATGCGTTCGGGTAAGCAATTTTTAAACTCTTCCAACAAGATTAACTCCCGGAGAGAGTTGAAATCAGTTACCTTACTAGCAGCATGCCATTTATCAAACAGATTTCCCTTGTCTCTAGCAAATTCCACATAAGTCTTACTAGAAGACTTTCTATGAGACCTAAATCTCTGTCGGTATGCCTCAGGCACAAGCTCATAGGCACGAAGAACAGTAGCTTTGACCACTTCATAATTCAAACTGTCCTCCAGAGGTAGCGCTGACAAAACCTCTTGGGCTTTACCAGTTAATTTACACTGAAGTAATAGGCACCAAACCTCTTCAGGCCATTTCAATGCTACGGCTATACGCTCAAATACACAAAAATAGGAGTCAACCTCTGACTCTCTGAACAAAGGTACTAAGGCAATCTGCCTACTAATGTCAAACGTGTTTGAGGACACAGCAGGTGAGGACGGCTTACAAACAGGCACAGTAAGACCGGAGGCTAGCCTTGCTGTCTCTGCCTCAAGTTCCATCTGGCGCATTTTGAACTCCAACTGCCTTTGTTCTCTGTCTGCCTCAATTTTACACATCTCCAAATGCCGTTGTTCTCGTTCTTTTTCTGCCTCTATTTTACACATCTCCAACTGGAGAGTCTCTCGCCTAATTTGGGCTCTCTTCCACCTCCAGTTGGAACTGTGCTAAACAGACATCCCTCCTGGCATCACCATTTGACAGTGGGGAGAGAGGATCAAAATGGGACAATGTGGCTGGTGTTTAAGCCTCTCCCTCATTATCAGACACCAATGGTCTTACAGGAGCAGCAACATCCGCTACAGGGGTAGTAGGCTCAGGCAGCAGTAACACAAGCACCTGCTCTTCCAACAATACATTTAATACTATCCGTTTCACCTCCGCCTTAACTAAACTCTGCGGAATCGATACTGAATAATGGTCAGCCAAGGTCATTAAATCAACTCTACGACATTTGTCAAAAACCTCCCACGAAGGGTTATCCAAAAAGATTTCAAATCAAAAGTAGTCATTTTTACACTACTTCACAAGTGCCAAAGGAAATAGCAAACACTAATGCTACTTCAGCTATGACGCTCAACACTGAACTATACCACTACAACAATCTACATGAGCGGCATGGGTGTCAGTTATGACAGATCCCGGATGAGCCCCCACTTATGTTATGAATCCCTTTTGGCCCGACAGTCTAGGGGGGATGGTAATGAGACTCGTAACATAACTCATGCAAATTATTATTGTGACAAAGGAAAAGTGTGAACGAAATATGCACGACAACTGAAATCTACCGTCAAACTCTAGGTTTATTTATAAACACACGGTAATTGGGGGAGCAGGAAAAGGGGCTGAGCTGGACCCAAGGAAAGAAACAATAAGTATTCAAAAACACCCCTAAGCTAGACTAGCCTACTTTAACAACAGCTAACTAACTAACCAAAAATACAGTGGGTGGTCCGCCCAGTTCTAACTAGTGTATTTAACAAAGTTCACCTACGGGTAGTGTATGCCCATGGGCGACTTGTCTTGGTTTCCCCCTTTTCCCACCAGCAACAAAACACAAACACCATAACCAAAAACAATACTCACAGGTGATGACAAAGTGCTATGAGGTGCTTAAACAAAAGAGAGGTTACGACACAAAGCGAGAGTGAAACACAGAGTCCTACAGACATGGCATTTACAGAGAGATTGAGCTGAGCTCTAGAACAAACAAATGATGGGGTTTTTAAACCATGGGGAAGGAACTGTGATAGGTCAGGAAATAGGTGTGTCTTCTGATTGATGATTGATTGTTGACTGATTGGGGAGTGATGATTTTCACCTGTGAGGGGAGAAGGAGAGAAAAGAAACACACACACAGAATACAC